>NW_028234377.1:123615-241115 GCF_057382095.1 Aulonocara sp. 'chitande type north' Nkhata Bay | reverse complement strand
TAAAACAGTGTCTTTCTGCCTGTGTCATTCTGTTTGGTTTCTTTGAGCGTTTGTTTCTTAAATACACAGCAAGTGTCACTCTCTCTCTCTCTCTCTCTGTCACACACACACACACACACACACCAAAGCACACACACCAAAGCGCGCACACACACACACACACACACACACACACCAAAGCGCGCACACACACACACACACACACACACACACACACACAGACACAGACACTGTGAGGTTTGCAGTGCAAAATTTGAATTTTAGTGCATGGTGATTTGTCTCCCTCCAGTGGCCCACGGCAGGTATGATGAGGCTTAAATGATAGGTTATGGGGAAAAAGCCAGGAGAGGATGGGACAAAAGTGGAATAACTGAAAAGGTAAGAGGTGTAGAGGGCTGATGTTGGTGTCTAGGTGGGGGTTTTGGTGGGTGCCGGACGCTGTGGCGAAGAGGCCACGCCGATGGCTTCTTCGGTTCTGGAGATATGGCGAATCGGACCAAAAAGGATGGGACAAAACGGTCCCAGTCGGAGAAAGGAAGGTGCAGAGGGCCTGGGTCCACCACCACTGTACTCAGCAGGCCCTGCCGGGTCGTTCGACACGCAGCATGGCAGGGATCGGTGACATAACATGTAGCAGTTTCCCTTCACAGAAGCGTCTGCAGCAGGTGGGTGGAGGAGGAGGCAGCAGAACCAGGCCTTTGGAGCACTGTGTCATCTCCTGGTCCTGATGCTTTGAATCTCCCTCTCTGTCTGTCTGTCTGTCTGTCTGTCACACACACACACACACACACACACACACACACACACACACACACACACACACACACACACACACACACACACACACACAGAAGCTGGTCAAGTGCTGTGCAACTGGGATTGCACCTGTCGTCCACAGGAGGGCGCCTAGCTGGGAAGTCCAGTACATTCCATATTAAAGTTGTTGCAAGTGCATTTTTTGTGTAAAAGACAGACACACACACACACACACACACACACACACACACACACACACACAGTAAGGTCTGAAGTGCAAAATTTGAATTACATTCCTTTGTATCTCTCCCTCTCTCTCTCTCTCTCTCTCTCTCTCTCTCTCTGTCTCTCTCTCTCTCTCTCTGTCAACACACACACACACACACACACTCACACACACCAAAGCACACAGACAGAAGCTGGTCACAACTGCTGTGCAACTGGGATTGAACCAGGGGGGCTCCCTCTGCTGGCTCAATGCGGTACAAAGTGTCAGAAGCTGTTAGATATCTGCTTTTGACAATCAATTGCACCTGTCATCCACAGGAGGGCGCCTAGCTGGGAAGTCCAGTACATTCCATATTAAAGTTGTTGCAAGTGCATTTTTTGTGTAAAAGACAGACACACACACACACACACACACACACACACACACACACACACTGTAAGGTCTGAAGTGCAAAATTTGAATTACATTCCTTTGTATCTCTCCCTCTCTCTCTCTCTCTCTCTCTCTCTGTCTCTCTCTCTCTCTCTCTCTCTCTGTCAACACACACACACACACACACACACACACACACACACACTCAATGGAGTATAAAATAAAGACCGGGGCAGTTCTCTCACTGGAGTCTCTTAGAGTGGAGGCTGCCCTTGCTAGCAAGAAGTTCTGTGTGTTTCTCTTCTCTGAGTCTTTACTGAAGAAGTGTTTTATAACATTTTCCTTAACAACTGACATGTGTTTTTTGTGTAAAAGAGAGAGAGACACACACACACACACACACACACACACACACACACACACACACACACACACTCACACTCACAGGCTCAGAGATGAGGGAAAAACAACAGAAATCAGGATAGATTTTAATGTCAGGAGATGCCCTGTGATGCTGGGGCCATTGTGTAAGATTGGAATGTGTACCAGTGGCTGGTGGGTGGTCCTTGAAGGTCCCGGGAGGAGGCGGCGAGGAGGCAGCGGGTGGCTGGGCTTGAGCTGTGGATCAGGGACGTCATTAATTCTGCCTGGTGCTGCGTGTGCCCTGTGCAGCTTGGATGTCTGCCGCTGACGCTCTGTGGTTCCTGTTCTGCTGATCTCCTGGTCCACACACGGCTTCAGGGTGTACTGTACAAGGGGAGAAGAAATGCATCATTGGTTACCAAAATAAAACAGTGTCTTTCTGCCTGTGTCATTCTGTTTGGTTTCTTTGAGCGTTTGTTTCTTAAATACACAGCAAGTGTCACTCTCTCTCTCTCTCTGTCACACACACACACACACACACACACACACACACACACACACAGACACTGTGAGGTCTGCAGTTCAAAATTTGAATCTCAGAGCTTGGTGTTTTTGTCTCCCTCCAGTGGACAAATGCAGGTATGATGAGGGTTGGTTAGGTTAGGGGGTAATAGCCAGAGCTTGACGGAATAAAATGGAATAACTGGGAAAGTAAGTGTCGTAGAGGGATGAAAGTGGTGTCTACGGGGGGGTTTCGGGGTGCTCCGGACACCCTGGTGAAGACCCCATGTCGATAGCACCAACGGTTCTGGACTTGGTGTAAATGGGTCCAAATTTGACGGAATAAAAAGGTCAAAGTGGCAGATAGGAGTGTCCGATCGGGCCGATTCCACCACCACTGTACTCAGCAGGCCCTGCCGGGTCGTTCGACACGCAGCATGGCAGGGATCGGTGACATAACATGTAGCAGTTTCCCTTCACAGAAGCGTCTGCAGCAGGTGGGTGGAGGAGGAGGCAGCAGAACCAGGCCTTTGGAGCACTGTGTCATCTCCTGGTCCTGATGCTTTGAATCTCCCTCTCTGTCTGTCTGTCTGTCTGTCTGTCACACACACACACACACACACACAGAAGCTGGTCAAGTGCTGTGCAACTGGGATTGCACCTGTCGTCCACAGGAGGGCGCCTAGCTGGGAAGTCCAGTACATTCCATATTAAAGTTGTTGCAAGTGCATTTTTTGTGTAAAAGACAGACACACACACACACACACACACACACACACACACACACACACACACAGTAAGGTCTGAAGTGCAAAATTTGAATTACATTCCTTTGTATCTCTCCCTCTCTCTCTCTCTCTCTCTCTGTCTCTCTCTCTCTGTCAACACACACACACACACACACTCACACACACCAAAGCACACAGACAGAAGCTGGTCACAACTGCTGTGCAACTGGGATTGAACCAGGGGGGCTCCCTCTGCTGGCTCAATGCGGTACAAAGTGTCAGAAGCTGTTAGATATCTGCTTTTGACAATCAATTGCACCTGTCATCCACAGGAGGGCGCCTAGCTGGGAAGTCCAGTACATTCCATATTAAAGTTGTTGCAAGTGCATTTTTTGTGTAAAAGACAGACACACACACACACACACACACACACACACACACACACTGTAAGGTCTGAAGTGCAAAATTTGAATTACATTCCTTTGTATCTCTCCCTCTCTCTCTCTCTCTCTCTCTCTCTCTCTCTGTCTCTCTCTCTCTCTCTCTCTCTCTCTCTGTCAACACACACACACACACACACACACACACACACACACACACACACACACACACTGTAAGGTCTGAAGTGCAAAATTTGAATTACATTCCTTTGTATCTCTCCCTCTCTCTCTCTCTCTCTGTCTCTCTCTCTCTCTCTCTGTCAACACACACACGCACACACACACGCTCAATGGAGTATAAAATAAAGACCGGGGCAGTTCTCTCACTGGAGTCTCTTAGAGTGGAGGCTGCCCTTGCTAGCAAGAAGTTCTGTGTGTTTCTCTTCTCTGAGTCTTTACTGAAGAAGTGTTTTATAACATTTTCCTTAACAACTGACATGTGTTTTTTGTGTAAAAGAGAGAGACACACACACACACACACACACACACACACACACACACACACACACACACACACACACACACACTCACACTCAGCGGCTCAGAGATGAGGGAAAAACAACAGAAATCAGGATAGATTTTAATGTCAGGAGATGCCCTGTGATGCTGGGGCCATTGTGTAAGATTGGAATGTGTACCAGTGGCTGGTGGGTGGTCCTTGAAGGTCCCGGGAGGAGGCGGCGAGGAGGCAGCGGGTGGCTGGGCTTCGGCCTTGGCCCAGGAACGTCATTTATTCTGCGTGGTGCCGCGTGTGCCCTGTGCAGCTTCGATGTGTGCGGCTGACGCTCTGTGGTTCCTGTTCCTGTCATAAAAGGCCCTGTACAAGGGGATAAGAAATGCATCATTGGTTACCAAAATAAAACAGTGTCTTTCTGCCTGTGTCATTCTGTTTGGTTTCTTTGAGCGTTTGTTTCTTAAATACACAGCAAGTGTCACTCTCTCTCTCTCTCTCTCTGTCACACACACACACACACACACACACACACACCAAAGCACACACACCAAAGCGCGCACACACACACACACACACACACACACACACACCAAAGCGCGCACACACACACACACACACACACACACACAGACACAGACACTGTGAGGTTTGCAGTGCAAAATTTGAATTTTAGTGCATGGTGATTTGTCTCCCTCCAGTGGCCCACGGCAGGTATGATGAGGCTTAAATGATAGGTTATGGGGAAAAAGCCAGGAGAGGATGGGACAAAAGTGGAATAACTGAAAAAGTAAGAGGTGTAGAGGGCTGATGTTGGTGTCTAGGTGGGGGTTTTGGTGGGTGCCGGACGCTGTGGCGAAGAGGCCACGCCGATGGCTTCTTCGGTTCTGGAGATATGGCGAATCGGACCAAAAAGGATGGGACAAAACGGTCCCAGTCGGAGAAAGGAAGGTGCAGAGGGCCTGGGTCCACCACCACTGTACTCAGCAGGCCCTGCCGGGTCGTTCGACACGCAGCATGGCAGGGATCGGTGACATAACATGTAGCAGTTTCCCTTCACAGAAGCGTCTGCAGCAGGTGGGTGGAGGAGGAGGCAGCAGAACCAGGCCTTTGGAGCACTGTGTCATCTCCTGGTCCTGATGCTTTGAATCTCCCTCTCTGTCTGTCTGTCTGTCTGTCTGTCTGTCACACACACACACACACACACACACACACACACACAGAAGCTGGTCAAGTGCTGTGCAACTGGGATTGCACCTGTCGTCCACAGGAGGGCGCCTAGCTGGGAAGTCCAGTACATTCCATATTAAAGTTGTTGCAAGTGCATTTTTTGTGTAAAAGACAGACACACACACACACACACACACACACACACACACACACACACACACAGTAAGGTCTGAAGTGCAAAATTTGAATTACATTCCTTTGTATCTCTCCCTCTCTCTCTCTCTCTCTCTCTCTCTCTCTCTGTCTCTCTCTCTCTCTCTCTGTCAACACACACACACACACACACACACACACACACTCAATGGAGTATAAAATAAAGACCGGGGCAGTTCTCTCACTGGAGTCTCTTAGAGTGGAGGCTGCCCTTGCTAGCAAGAAGTTCTGTGTGTTTCTCTTCTCTGAGTCTTTACTGAAGAAGTGTTTTATAACATTTTCCTTAACAACTGACATGTGTTTTTTGTGTAAAAGAGAGAGAGACACACACACACACACACACACACACACACACACACACACACACACACACACACACACACACACACTCACACTCACAGGCTCAGAGATGAGGGAAAAACAACAGAAATCAGGATAGATTTTAATGTCAGGAGATGCCCTGTGATGCTGGGGCCATTGTGTAAGATTGGAATGTGTACCAGTGGCTGGTGGGTGGTCCTTGAAGGTCCCGGGAGGAGGCGGCGAGGAGGCAGCGGGTGGCTGGGCTTGAGCTGTGGATCAGGGACGTCATTAATTCTGCCTGGTGCTGCGTGTGCCCTGTGCAGCTTGGATGTCTGCCGCTGACGCTCTGTGGTTCCTGTTCTGCTGATCTCCTGGTCCACACACGGCTTCAGGGTGTACTGTACAAGGGGAGAAGAAATGCATCATTGGTTACCAAAATAAAACAGTGTCTTTCTGCCTGTGTCATTCTGTTTGGTTTCTTTGAGCGTTTGTTTCTTAAATACACAGCAAGTGTCACTCTCTCTCTCTCTCTGTCACACACACACACACACACACACACACACACACACACACACACACACACACACACACACACACACACAGACACTGTGAGGTCTGCAGTTCAAAATTTGAATCTCAGAGCTTGGTGTTTTTGTCTCCCTCCAGTGGACAAATGCAGGTATGATGAGGGTTGGTTAGGTTAGGTTAGGGGGTAATAGCCAGAGCTTGACGGAATAAAATGGAATAACTGGGAAAGTAAGTGTCGTAGAGGGATGAAAGTGGTGTCTACGGGGGGGTTTCGGGGTGCTCCGGACACCCTGGTGAAGACCCCATGTCGATAGCACCAACGGTTCTGGACTTGGTGTAAATGGGTCCAAATTTGACGGAATAAAAAGGTCAAAGTGGCAGATAGGAGTGTCCGATCGGGCCGATTCCACCACCACTGTACTCAGCAGGCCCTGCCGGGTCGTTCGACACGCAGCATGGCAGGGATCGGTGACATAACATGTAGCAGTTTCCCTTCACAGAAGCGTCTGCAGCAGGTGGGTGGAGGAGGAGGCAGCAGAACCAGGCCTTTGGAGCACTGTGTCATCTCCTGGTCCTGATGCTTTGAATCTCCCTCTCTGTCTGTCTGTCTGTCTGTCTGTCACACACACACACACACACACACAGAAGCTGGTCAAGTGCTGTGCAACTGGGATTGCACCTGTCGTCCACAGGAGGGCGCCTAGCTGGGAAGTCCAGTACATTCCATATTAAAGTTGTTGCAAGTGCATTTTTTGTGTAAAAGACAGACACACACACACACACACACACACACACACACACACACACACACACAGTAAGGTCTGAAGTGCAAAATTTGAATTACATTCCTTTGTATCTCTCCCTCTCTCTCTCTCTCTCTCTCTGTCTCTCTCTCTCTGTCAACACACACACACACACACACTCACACACACCAAAGCACACAGACAGAAGCTGGTCACAACTGCTGTGCAACTGGGATTGAACCAGGGGGGCTCCCTCTGCTGGCTCAATGCGGTACAAAGTGTCAGAAGCTGTTAGATATCTGCTTTTGACAATCAATTGCACCTGTCATCCACAGGAGGGCGCCTAGCTGGGAAGTCCAGTACATTCCATATTAAAGTTGTTGCAAGTGCATTTTTTGTGTAAAAGACAGACACACACACACACACACACACACACACACACACACACACTGTAAGGTCTGAAGTGCAAAATTTGAATTACATTCCTTTGTATCTCTCCCTCTCTCTCTCTCTCTCTCTCTCTCTCTCTCTGTCTCTCTCTCTCTCTCTCTCTCTCTGTCAACACACACACACACACACACACACACACACACACACACACACACACACTGTAAGGTCTGAAGTGCAAAATTTGAATTACATTCCTTTGTATCTCTCCCTCTCTCTCTCTCTCTCTGTCTCTCTCTCTCTCTCTCTGTCAACACACACACACACACACACACACACACACGCTCAATGGAGTATAAAATAAAGACCGGGGCAGTTCTCTCACTGGAGTCTCTTAGAGTGGAGGCTGCCCTTGCTAGCAAGAAGTTCTGTGTGTTTCTCTTCTCTGAGTCTTTACTGAAGAAGTGTTTTATAACATTTTCCTTAACAACTGACATGTGTTTTTTGTGTAAAAGAGAGAGACACACACACACACACACACACACACACACACACACACACACACACACTCACACTCAGCGGCTCAGAGATGAGGGAAAAACAACAGAAATCAGGATAGATTTTAATGTCAGGAGATGCCCTGTGATGCTGGGGCCATTGTGTAAGATTGGAATGTGTACCAGTGGCTGGTGGGTGGTCCTTGAAGGTCCCGGGAGGAGGCGGCGAGGAGGCAGCGGGTGGCTGGGCTTCGGCCTTGGCCCAGGAACGTCATTTATTCTGCGTGGTGCCGCGTGTGCCCTGTGCAGCTTCGATGTGTGCGGCTGACGCTCTGTGGTTCCTGTTCCTGTCATAAAAGGCCCTGTACAAGGGGATAAGAAATGCATCATTGGTTACCAAAATAAAACAGTGTCTTTCTGCCTGTGTCATTCTGTTTGGTTTCTTTGAGCGTTTGTTTCTTAAATACACAGCAAGTGTCACTCTCTCTCTCTCTCTCTCTGTCACACACACACACACACACACACACACACCAAAGCACACACACCAAAGCGCGCACACACACACACACACACACACACACACACACACCAAAGCGCGCACACACACACACACACACACACACACACAGACACAGACACTGTGAGGTTTGCAGTGCAAAATTTGAATTTTAGTGCATGGTGATTTGTCTCCCTCCAGTGGCCCACGGCAGGTATGATGAGGCTTAAATGATAGGTTATGGGGAAAAAGCCAGGAGAGGATGGGACAAAAGTGGAATAACTGAAAAAGTAAGAGGTGTAGAGGGCTGATGTTGGTGTCTAGGTGGGGGTTTTGGTGGGTGCCGGACGCTGTGGCGAAGAGGCCACGCCGATGGCTTCTTCGGTTCTGGAGATATGGCGAATCGGACCAAAAAGGATGGGACAAAACGGTCCCAGTCGGAGAAAGGAAGGTGCAGAGGGCCTGGGTCCACCACCACTGTACTCAGCAGGCCCTGCCGGGTCGTTCGACACGCAGCATGGCAGGGATCGGTGACATAACATGTAGCAGTTTCCCTTCACAGAAGCGTCTGCAGCAGGTGGGTGGAGGAGGAGGCAGCAGAACCAGGCCTTTGGAGCACTGTGTCATCTCCTGGTCCTGATGCTTTGAATCTCCCTCTCTGTCTGTCTGTCTGTCTGTCTGTCTGTCACACACACACACACACACACACACACACACACACAGAAGCTGGTCAAGTGCTGTGCAACTGGGATTGCACCTGTCGTCCACAGGAGGGCGCCTAGCTGGGAAGTCCAGTACATTCCATATTAAAGTTGTTGCAAGTGCATTTTTTGTGTAAAAGACAGACACACACACACACACACACACACACACACACACACACACACACACACAGTAAGGTCTGAAGTGCAAAATTTGAATTACATTCCTTTGTATCTCTCCCTCTCTCTCTCTCTCTCTCTCTCTCTCTCTCTGTCTCTCTCTCTCTCTCTCTGTCAACACACACACACACACACACACACACACACACACACTCAATGGAGTATAAAATAAAGACCGGGGCAGTTCTCTCACTGGAGTCTCTTAGAGTGGAGGCTGCCCTTGCTAGCAAGAAGTTCTGTGTGTTTCTCTTCTCTGAGTCTTTACTGAAGAAGTGTTTTATAACATTTTCCTTAACAACTGACATGTGTTTTTTGTGTAAAAGAGAGAGAGACACACACACACACACACACACACACACACACACACACACACACACACACACACACACACACACACTCACACTCACAGGCTCAGAGATGAGGGAAAAACAACAGAAATCAGGATAGATTTTAATGTCAGGAGATGCCCTGTGATGCTGGGGCCATTGTGTAAGATTGGAATGTGTACCAGTGGCTGGTGGGTGGTCCTTGAAGGTCCCGGGAGGAGGCGGCGAGGAGGCAGCGGGTGGCTGGGCTTGAGCTGTGGATCAGGGACGTCATTAATTCTGCCTGGTGCTGCGTGTGCCCTGTGCAGCTTGGATGTCTGCCGCTGACGCTCTGTGGTTCCTGTTCTGCTGATCTCCTGGTCCACACACGGCTTCAGGGTGTACTGTACAAGGGGAGAAGAAATGCATCATTGGTTACCAAAATAAAACAGTGTCTTTCTGCCTGTGTCATTCTGTTTGGTTTCTTTGAGCGTTTGTTTCTTAAATACACAGCAAGTGTCACTCTCTCTCTCTCTCTGTCACACACACACACACACACACACACACACACACACACACACACACACACACACACACACACACAGACACTGTGAGGTCTGCAGTTCAAAATTTGAATCTCAGAGCTTGGTGTTTTTGTCTCCCTCCAGTGGACAAATGCAGGTATGATGAGGGTTGGTTAGGTTAGGTTAGGGGGTAATAGCCAGAGCTTGACGGAATAAAATGGAATAACTGGGAAAGTAAGTGTCGTAGAGGGATGAAAGTGGTGTCTACGGGGGGGTTTCGGGGTGCTCCGGACACCCTGGTGAAGACCCCATGTCGATAGCACCAACGGTTCTGGACTTGGTGTAAATGGGTCCAAATTTGACGGAATAAAAAGGTCAAAGTGGCAGATAGGAGTGTCCGATCGGGCCGATTCCACCACCACTGTACTCAGCAGGCCCTGCCGGGTCGTTAGACACGCAGCATGGCAGGGATCGGTGACATAACATGTAGCAGTTTCCCTTCACAGAAGCGTCTGCAGCAGGTGGGTGGAGGAGGAGGCAGCAGAACCAGGCCTTTGGAGCACTGTGTCATCTCCTGGTCCTGATGCTTTGAATCTCCCTCTCTGTCTGTCTGTCTGTCTGTCTGTCACACACACACACACACAGAAGCTGGTCAAGTGCTGTGCAACTGGGATTGCACCTGTCGTCCACAGGAGGGCGCCTAGCTGGGAAGTCCAGTACATTCCATATTAAAGTTGTTGCAAGTGCATTTTTTGTGTAAAAGACAGACACACACACACACACACACACACACACACACACACACACACACACACACACACACACACACACAGTAAGGTCTGAAGTGCAAAATTTGAATTACATTCCTTTGTATCTCTCCCTCTCTCTCTCTCTCTCTCTCTCTCTCTCTCTCTGTCTCTCTCTCTGTCAACACACACACACACACACACACTCACACACACCAAAGCACACAGACAGAAGCTGGTCACAACTGCTGTGCAACTGGGATTGAACCAGGGGGGCTCCCTCTGCTGGCTCAATGCGGTACAAAGTGTCAGAAGCTGTTAGATATCTGCTTTTGACAATCAATTGCACCTGTCATCCACAGGAGGGCGCCTAGCTGGGAAGTCCAGTACATTCCATATTAAAGTTGTTGCAAGTGCATTTTTTGTGTAAAAGACAGACACACACACACACACACACACACACACACACACACACTGTAAGGTCTGAAGTGCAAAATTTGAATTACATTCCTTTGTATCTCTCCCTCTCTCTCTCTCTCTCTCTCTCTCTGTCTCTCTCTCTGTCTCTCTCTCTCTGTCAACACACACACACACACACACACACACACACACACACTCAATGGAGTATAAAATAAAGACCGGGGCAGTTCTCTCACTGGAGTCTCTTAGAGTGGAGGCTGCCCTTGCTAGCAAGAAGTTCTGTGTGTTTCTCTTCTCTGAGTCTTTACTGAAGAAGTGTTTTATAACATTTTCCTTAACAACTGACATGTGTTTTTTGTGTAAAAGAGAGAGAGACACACACACACACACACACACACACACACACACTCACACTCACAGGCTCAGAGATGAGGGAAAAACAACAGAAATCAGGATAGATTTTAATGTCAGGAGATGCCCTGTGATGCTGGGGCCATTGTGTAAGATTGGAATGTGTACCAGTGGCTGGTGGGTGGTCCTTGAAGGTCCCGGGAGGAGGCGGCGAGGAGGCAGCGGGTGGCTGGGCTTGAGCTGTGGATCAGGGACGTCATTAATTCTGCCTGGTGCTGCGTGTGCCCTGTGCAGCTTGGATGTCTGCCGCTGACGCTCTGTGGTTCCTGTTCTGCTGATCTCCTGGTCGACACACGGCTTCAGGGTGCACTGTACAAGGGAAGAAGAAATGCATCATTGGTTACCAAAATAAAACAGTGTCTTTCTGCCTGTGTCATTCTGTTTGGTTTCTTTGAGCGTTTGTTTCTTAAATACACAGCAAGTGTCACTCTCTCTCTCTCTCTGTCACACACACACACACACACACACACACACACACACACACACACACACACACACACACACACACACAGACACTGTGAGGTCTGCAGTTCAAAATTTGAATCTCAGAGCTTGGTGTTTTTGTCTCCCTCCAGTGGACAAATGCAGGTATGATGAGGGTTGGTTAGGTTAGGGGGTAATAGCCAGAGCTTGACGGAATAAAATGGAATAACTGGGAAAGTAAGTGTCGTAGAGGGATGAAAGTGGTGTCTACGGGGGGGTTTCGGGGTGCTCCGGACACCCTGGTGAAGACCCCATGTCGATAGCACCAACGGTTCTGGACTTGGTGTAAATGGGTCCAAATTTGACGGAATAAAAAGGTCAAAGTGGCAGATAGGAGTGTCCGATCGGGCCGATTCCACCACCACTGTACTCAGCAGGCCCTGCCGGGTCGTTAGACACGCAGCATGGCAGGGATCGGTGACATAACATGTAGCAGTTTCCCTTCACAGAAGCGTCTGCAGCAGGTGGGTGGAGGAGGAGGCAGCAGAACCAGGCCTTTGGAGCACTGTGTCATCTCCTGGTCCTGATGCTTTGAATCTCCCTCTCTCTCTCTCTCTCTGTCTCTCTCTCTCTCTCTCTGTCAACACACACACACACACACACACACGCACACACACACGCTCAATGGAGTATAAAATAAAGACCGGGGCAGTTCTCTCACTGGAGTCTCTTAGAGTGGAGGCTGCCCTTGCTAGCAAGAAGTTCTGTGTGTTTCTCTTCTCTGAGTCTTTACTGAAGAAGTGTTTTATAACATTTTCCTTAACAATTGACATGTGTTTTTTGTGTAAAAGAGAGAGAGACACACACACACACACACACACACACACACACACACACACACACACACACACACACACTCACACTCAGCGGCTCAGAGATGAGGGAAAAACAACAGAAATCAGGATAGATTTTAATGTCAGGAGATGCCCTGTGATGCTGGGGCCATTGTGTAAGATTGGAATGTGTACCAGTGGCTGGTGGGTGGTCCTTGAAGGTCCCGGGAGGAGGCGGCGAGGAGGCAGCGGGTGGCTGGGCTTGAGCTGTGGATCAGGGACGTCATTAATTCTGCCTGGTGCTGCGTGTGCCCTGTGCAGCTTGGATGTCTGCCGCTGACGCTCTGTGGTTCCTGTTCTGCTGATCTCCTGGTCCACACACGGCTTCAGGGTGCACTGTACAAGCGGAGAAGAAATGCATCATTGGTTACCAAAATAAAACAGTGTCTTTCTGCCTGTGTCATTCTGTTTGGTTTCTTTGAGCGTTTGTTTCTTAAATACACAGCAAGTGTCACTCTCTCTCTCTCTCTGTCACACACACACACACACACACACACACACACACACACACACACACACACACACACACAGACACTGTGAGGTCTGCAGTTCAAAATTTGAATCTCAGAGCTTGGTGTTTTTGTCTCCCTCCAGTGGACAAATGCAGGTATGATGAGGGTTGGTTAGGTTAGGGGGTAATAGCCAGAGCTTGACGGAATAAAATGGAATAACTGGGAAAGTAAGTGTCGTAGAGGGATGAAAGTGGTGTCTACGGGGGGGTTTCGGGGTGCTCCGGACACCCTGGTGAAGACCCCATGTCGATAGCACCAACGGTTCTGGACTTGGTGTAAATGGGTCCAAATTTGACGGAATAAAAAGGTCAAAGTGGCAGATAGGAGTGTCCGATCGGGCCGATTCCACCACCACTGTACTCAGCAGGCCCTGCCGGGTCGTTAGACACGCAGCATGGCAGGGATCGGTGACATAACATGTAGCAGTTTCCCTTCACAGAAGCGTCTGCAGCAGGTGGGTGGAGGAGGAGGCAGCAGAACCAGGCCTTTGGAGCACTGTGTCATCTCCTGGTCCTGATGCTTTGAATCTCCCTCTCTGTCTGTCTGTCTGTCTGTCTGTCACACACACACACACACAGAAGCTGGTCAAGTGCTGTGCAACTGGGATTGCACCTGTCGTCCACAGGAGGGCGCCTAGCTGGGAAGTCCAGTACATTCCATATTAAAGTTGTTGCAAGTGCATTTTTTGTGTAAAAGACAGACACACACACACACACACACACACACACACACACACACACACACACACACACACACACACACACACACAGTAAGGTCTGAAGTGCAAAATTTGAATTACATTCCTTTGTATCTCTCCTCTCTCTCTCTCTCTCTCTCTCTCTCTCTCTCTGTCTCTCTCTCTGTCAACACACACACACACACACACACTCACACACACCAAAGCACACAGACAGAAGCTGGTCACAACTGCTGTGCAACTGGGATTGAACCAGGGGGGCTCCCTCTGCTGGCTCAATGCGGTACAAAGTGTCAGAAGCTGTTAGATATCTGCTTTTGACAATCAATTGCACCTGTCATCCACAGGAGGGCGCCTAGCTGGGAAGTCCAGTACATTCCATATTAAAGTTGTTGCAAGTGCATTTTTTGTGTAAAAGACAGACACACACACACACACACACACACACACACACACACACTGTAAGGTCTGAAGTGCAAAATTTGAATTACATTCCTTTGTATCTCTCCCTCTCTCTCTCTCTCTCTCTCTCTCTGTCTCTCTCTCTGTCTCTCTCTCTCTGTCAACACACACACACACACACACACACACACACACACACTCAATGGAGTATAAAATAAAGACCGGGGCAGTTCTCTCACTGGAGTCTCTTAGAGTGGAGGCTGCCCTTGCTAGCAAGAAGTTCTGTGTGTTTCTCTTCTCTGAGTCTTTACTGAAGAAGTGTTTTATAACATTTTCCTTAACAACTGACATGTGTTTTTTGTGTAAAAGAGAGAGAGACACACACACACACACACACACACACACACACACTCACACTCACAGGCTCAGAGATGAGGGAAAAACAACAGAAATCAGGATAGATTTTAATGTCAGGAGATGCCCTGTGATGCTGGGGCCATTGTGTAAGATTGGAATGTGTACCAGTGGCTGGTGGGTGGTCCTTGAAGGTCCCGGGAGGAGGCGGCGAGGAGGCAGCGGGTGGCTGGGCTTGAGCTGTGGATCAGGGACGTCATTAATTCTGCCTGGTGCTGCGTGTGCCCTGTGCAGCTTGGATGTCTGCCGCTGACGCTCTGTGGTTCCTGTTCTGCTGATCTCCTGGTCGACACACGGCTTCAGGGTGCACTGTACAAGGGAAGAAGAAATGCATCATTGGTTACCAAAATAAAACAGTGTCTTTCTGCCTGTGTCATTCTGTTTGGTTTCTTTGAGCGTTTGTTTCTTAAATACACAGCAAGTGTCACTCTCTCTCTCTCTCTGTCACACACACACACACACACACACACACACACACACACACACACACACACACACACACACAGACACTGTGAGGTCTGCAGTTCAAAATTTGAATCTCAGAGCTTGGTGTTTTTGTCTCCCTCCAGTGGACAAATGCAGGTATGATGAGGGTTGGTTAGGTTAGGGGGTAATAGCCAGAGCTTGACGGAATAAAATGGAATAACTGGGAAAGTAAGTGTCGTAGAGGGATGAAAGTGGTGTCTACGGGGGGGTTTCGGGGTGCTCCGGACACCCTGGTGAAGACCCCATGTCGATAGCACCAACGGTTCTGGACTTGGTGTAAATGGGTCCAAATTTGACGGAATAAAAAGGTCAAAGTGGCAGATAGGAGTGTCCGATCGGGCCGATTCCACCACCACTGTACTCAGCAGGCCCTGCCGGGTCGTTCGACACGCAGCATGGCAGGGATCGGTGACATAACATGTAGCAGTTTCCCTTCACAGAAGCGTCTGCAGCAGGTGGGTGGAGGAGGAGGCAGCAGAACCAGGCCTTTGGAGCACTGTGTCATCTCCTGGTCCTGATGCTTTGAATCTCCCTCTCTGTCTGTCTGTCTGTCTGTCTGTCACACACACACACACACACACACAGAAGCTGGTCAAGTGCTGTGCAACTGGGATTGCACCTGTCGTCCACAGGAGGGCGCCTAGCTGGGAAGTCCAGTACATTCCATATTAAAGTTGTTGCAAGTGCATTTTTTGTGTAAAAGACAGACACACACACACACACACACACACACACACACACACACACACACACAGTAAGGTCTGAAGTGCAAAATTTGAATTACATTCCTTTGTATCTCTCCCTCTCTCTCTCTCTCTCTCTCTGTCTCTCTCTCTCTGTCAACACACACACACACACACACTCACACACACCAAAGCACACAGACAGAAGCTGGTCACAACTGCTGTGCAACTGGGATTGAACCAGGGGGGCTCCCTCTGCTGGCTCAATGCGGTACAAAGTGTCAGAAGCTGTTAGATATCTGCTTTTGACAATCAATTGCACCTGTCATCCACAGGAGGGCGCCTAGCTGGGAAGTCCAGTACATTCCATATTAAAGTTGTTGCAAGTGCATTTTTTGTGTAAAAGACAGACACACACACACACACACACACACACACACACACACACACTGTAAGGTCTGAAGTGCAAAATTTGAATTACATTCCTTTGTATCTCTCCCTCTCTCTCTCTCTCTCTCTCTCTCTCTCTCTGTCTCTCTCTCTCTCTCTCTCTCTCTGTCAACACACACACACACACACACACACACACACACACACACACACACACACTGTAAGGTCTGAAGTGCAAAATTTGAATTACATTCCTTTGTATCTCTCCCTCTCTCTCTCTCTCTCTGTCTCTCTCTCTCTCTCTCTGTCAACACACACACACACACACACACACACACACGCTCAATGGAGTATAAAATAAAGACCGGGGCAGTTCTCTCACTGGAGTCTCTTAGAGTGGAGGCTGCCCTTGCTAGCAAGAAGTTCTGTGTGTTTCTCTTCTCTGAGTCTTTACTGAAGAAGTGTTTTATAACATTTTCCTTAACAACTGACATGTGTTTTTTGTGTAAAAGAGAGAGACACACACACACACACACACACACACACACACACACACACACACACACTCACACTCAGCGGCTCAGAGATGAGGGAAAAACAACAGAAATCAGGATAGATTTTAATGTCAGGAGATGCCCTGTGATGCTGGGGCCATTGTGTAAGATTGGAATGTGTACCAGTGGCTGGTGGGTGGTCCTTGAAGGTCCCGGGAGGAGGCGGCGAGGAGGCAGCGGGTGGCTGGGCTTCGGCCTTGGCCCAGGAACGTCATTTATTCTGCGTGGTGCCGCGTGTGCCCTGTGCAGCTTCGATGTGTGCGGCTGACGCTCTGTGGTTCCTGTTCCTGTCATAAAAGGCCCTGTACAAGGGGATAAGAAATGCATCATTGGTTACCAAAATAAAACAGTGTCTTTCTGCCTGTGTCATTCTGTTTGGTTTCTTTGAGCGTTTGTTTCTTAAATACACAGCAAGTGTCACTCTCTCTCTCTCTCTCTCTGTCACACACACACACACACACACACACACACCAAAGCACACACACCAAAGCGCGCACACACACACACACACACACACACACACACACACCAAAGCGCGCACACACACACACACACACACACACACACAGACACAGACACTGTGAGGTTTGCAGTGCAAAATTTGAATTTTAGTGCATGGTGATTTGTCTCCCTCCAGTGGCCCACGGCAGGTATGATGAGGCTTAAATGATAGGTTATGGGGAAAAAGCCAGGAGAGGATGGGACAAAAGTGGAATAACTGAAAAAGTAAGAGGTGTAGAGGGCTGATGTTGGTGTCTAGGTGGGGGTTTTGGTGGGTGCCGGACGCTGTGGCGAAGAGGCCACGCCGATGGCTTCTTCGGTTCTGGAGATATGGCGAATCGGACCAAAAAGGATGGGACAAAACGGTCCCAGTCGGAGAAAGGAAGGTGCAGAGGGCCTGGGTCCACCACCACTGTACTCAGCAGGCCCTGCCGGGTCGTTCGACACGCAGCATGGCAGGGATCGGTGACATAACATGTAGCAGTTTCCCTTCACAGAAGCGTCTGCAGCAGGTGGGTGGAGGAGGAGGCAGCAGAACCAGGCCTTTGGAGCACTGTGTCATCTCCTGGTCCTGATGCTTTGAATCTCCCTCTCTGTCTGTCTGTCTGTCTGTCTGTCTGTCACACACACACACACACACACACACACACACACACAGAAGCTGGTCAAGTGCTGTGCAACTGGGATTGCACCTGTCGTCCACAGGAGGGCGCCTAGCTGGGAAGTCCAGTACATTCCATATTAAAGTTGTTGCAAGTGCATTTTTTGTGTAAAAGACAGACACACACACACACACACACACACACACACACACACACACACACACACACACAGTAAGGTCTGAAGTGCAAAATTTGAATTACATTCCTTTGTATCTCTCCCTCTCTCTCTCTCTCTCTCTCTCTCTCTCTCTGTCTCTCTCTCTCTCTCTCTGTCAACACACACACACACACACACACACACACACACACACTCAATGGAGTATAAAATAAAGACCGGGGCAGTTCTCTCACTGGAGTCTCTTAGAGTGGAGGCTGCCCTTGCTAGCAAGAAGTTCTGTGTGTTTCTCTTCTCTGAGTCTTTACTGAAGAAGTGTTTTATAACATTTTCCTTAACAACTGACATGTGTTTTTTGTGTAAAAGAGAGAGAGACACACACACACACACACACACACACACACACACACACACACACACACACACACACACACACACACTCACACTCACAGGCTCAGAGATGAGGGAAAAACAACAGAAATCAGGATAGATTTTAATGTCAGGAGATGCCCTGTGATGCTGGGGCCATTGTGTAAGATTGGAATGTGTACCAGTGGCTGGTGGGTGGTCCTTGAAGGTCCCGGGAGGAGGCGGCGAGGAGGCAGCGGGTGGCTGGGCTTGAGCTGTGGATCAGGGACGTCATTAATTCTGCCTGGTGCTGCGTGTGCCCTGTGCAGCTTGGATGTCTGCCGCTGACGCTCTGTGGTTCCTGTTCTGCTGATCTCCTGGTCCACACACGGCTTCAGGGTGTACTGTACAAGGGGAGAAGAAATGCATCATTGGTTACCAAAATAAAACAGTGTCTTTCTGCCTGTGTCATTCTGTTTGGTTTCTTTGAGCGTTTGTTTCTTAAATACACAGCAAGTGTCACTCTCTCTCTCTCTCTGTCACACACACACACACACACACACACACACACACACACACACACACACACACACACACACACACACAGACACTGTGAGGTCTGCAGTTCAAAATTTGAATCTCAGAGCTTGGTGTTTTTGTCTCCCTCCAGTGGACAAATGCAGGTATGATGAGGGTTGGTTAGGTTAGGTTAGGGGGTAATAGCCAGAGCTTGACGGAATAAAATGGAATAACTGGGAAAGTAAGTGTCGTAGAGGGATGAAAGTGGTGTCTACGGGGGGGTTTCGGGGTGCTCCGGACACCCTGGTGAAGACCCCATGTCGATAGCACCAACGGTTCTGGACTTGGTGTAAATGGGTCCAAATTTGACGGAATAAAAAGGTCAAAGTGGCAGATAGGAGTGTCCGATCGGGCCGATTCCACCACCACTGTACTCAGCAGGCCCTGCCGGGTCGTTAGACACGCAGCATGGCAGGGATCGGTGACATAACATGTAGCAGTTTCCCTTCACAGAAGCGTCTGCAGCAGGTGGGTGGAGGAGGAGGCAGCAGAACCAGGCCTTTGGAGCACTGTGTCATCTCCTGGTCCTGATGCTTTGAATCTCCCTCTCTGTCTGTCTGTCTGTCTGTCTGTCACACACACACACACACAGAAGCTGGTCAAGTGCTGTGCAACTGGGATTGCACCTGTCGTCCACAGGAGGGCGCCTAGCTGGGAAGTCCAGTACATTCCATATTAAAGTTGTTGCAAGTGCATTTTTTGTGTAAAAGACAGACACACACACACACACACACACACACACACACACACACACACACACACACACACACACAGTAAGGTCTGAAGTGCAAAATTTGAATTACATTCCTTTGTATCTCTCCCTCTCTCTCTCTCTCTCTCTCTCTCTCTCTCTCTGTCTCTCTCTCTGTCAACACACACACACACACACACACTCACACACACCAAAGCACACAGACAGAAGCTGGTCACAACTGCTGTGCAACTGGGATTGAACCAGGGGGGCTCCCTCTGCTGGCTCAATGCGGTACAAAGTGTCAGAAGCTGTTAGATATCTGCTTTTGACAATCAATTGCACCTGTCATCCACAGGAGGGCGCCTAGCTGGGAAGTCCAGTACATTCCATATTAAAGTTGTTGCAAGTGCATTTTTTGTGTAAAAGACAGACACACACACACACACACACACACACACACACACACACTGTAAGGTCTGAAGTGCAAAATTTGAATTACATTCCTTTGTATCTCTCCCTCTCTCTCTCTCTCTCTCTCTCTCTGTCTCTCTCTCTGTCTCTCTCTCTCTGTCAACACACACACACACACACACACACACACACACACACACACTCAATGGAGTATAAAATAAAGACCGGGGCAGTTCTCTCACTGGAGTCTCTTAGAGTGGAGGCTGCCCTTGCTAGCAAGAAGTTCTGTGTGTTTCTCTTCTCTGAGTCTTTACTGAAGAAGTGTTTTATAACATTTTCCTTAACAACTGACATGTGTTTTTTGTGTAAAAGAGAGAGAGACACACACACACACACACACACACACACACACACTCACACTCACAGGCTCAGAGATGAGGGAAAAACAACAGAAATCAGGATAGATTTTAATGTCAGGAGATGCCCTGTGATGCTGGGGCCATTGTGTAAGATTGGAATGTGTACCAGTGGCTGGTGGGTGGTCCTTGAAGGTCCCGGGAGGAGGCGGCGAGGAGGCAGCGGGTGGCTGGGCTTGAGCTGTGGATCAGGGACGTCATTAATTCTGCCTGGTGCTGCGTGTGCCCTGTGCAGCTTGGATGTCTGCCGCTGACGCTCTGTGGTTCCTGTTCTGCTGATCTCCTGGTCGACACACGGCTTCAGGGTGCACTGTACAAGGGAAGAAGAAATGCATCATTGGTTACCAAAATAAAACAGTGTCTTTCTGCCTGTGTCATTCTGTTTGGTTTCTTTGAGCGTTTGTTTCTTAAATACACAGCAAGTGTCACTCTCTCTCTCTCTCTGTCACACACACACACACACACACACACACACACACACACACACACACACACACACACACACACACACAGACACTGTGAGGTCTGCAGTTCAAAATTTGAATCTCAGAGCTTGGTGTTTTTGTCTCCCTCCAGTGGACAAATGCAGGTATGATGAGGGTTGGTTAGGGTTAGGGGGTAATAGCCAGAGCTTGACGGAATAAAATGGAATAACTGGGAAAGTAAGTGTCGTAGAGGGATGAAAGTGGTGTCTACGGGGGGGTTTCGGGGTGCTCCGGACACCCTGGTGAAGACCCCATGTCGATAGCACCAACGGTTCTGGACTTGGTGTAAATGGGTCCAAATTTGACGGAATAAAAAGGTCAAAGTGGCAGATAGGAGTGTCCGATCGGGCCGATTCCACCACCACTGTACTCAGCAGGCCCTGCCGGGTCGTTAGACACGCAGCATGGCAGGGATCGGTGACATAACATGTAGCAGTTTCCCTTCACAGAAGCGTCTGCAGCAGGTGGGTGGAGGAGGAGGCAGCAGAACCAGGCCTTTGGAGCACTGTGTCATCTCCTGGTCCTGATGCTTTGAATCTCCCTCTCTCTCTCTCTCTCTGTCTCTCTCTCTCTCTCTCTGTCAACACACACACACACACACACACACGCACACACACACGCTCAATGGAGTATAAAATAAAGACCGGGGCAGTTCTCTCACTGGAGTCTCTTAGAGTGGAGGCTGCCCTTGCTAGCAAGAAGTTCTGTGTGTTTCTCTTCTCTGAGTCTTTACTGAAGAAGTGTTTTATAACATTTTCCTTAACAATTGACATGTGTTTTTTGTGTAAAAGAGAGAGAGACACACACACACACACACACACACACACACACACACACACACACACACACACACACACACACTCACACTCAGCGGCTCAGAGATGAGGGAAAAACAACAGAAATCAGGATAGATTTTAATGTCAGGAGATGCCCTGTGATGCTGGGGCCATTGTGTAAGATTGGAATGTGTACCAGTGGCTGGTGGGTGGTCCTTGAAGGTCCCGGGAGGAGGCGGCGAGGAGGCAGCGGGTGGCTGGGCTTGAGCTGTGGATCAGGGACGTCATTAATTCTGCCTGGTGCTGCGTGTGCCCTGTGCAGCTTGGATGTCTGCCGCTGACGCTCTGTGGTTCCTGTTCTGCTGATCTCCTGGTCCACACACGGCTTCAGGGTGCACTGTACAAGCGGAGAAGAAATGCATCATTGGTTACCAAAATAAAACAGTGTCTTTCTGCCTGTGTCATTCTGTTTGGTTTCTTTGAGCGTTTGTTTCTTAAATACACAGCAAGTGTCACTCTCTCTCTCTCTCTGTCACACACACACACACACACACACACACACACACACACACACACACACACACACACACAGACACTGTGAGGTCTGCAGTTCAAAATTTGAATCTCAGAGCTTGGTGTTTTTGTCTCCCTCCAGTGGACAAATGCAGGTATGATGAGGGTTGGTTAGGTTAGGGGGTAATAGCCAGAGCTTGACGGAATAAAATGGAATAACTGGGAAAGTAAGTGTCGTAGAGGGATGAAAGTGGTGTCTACGGGGGGGTTTCGGGGTGCTCCGGACACCCTGGTGAAGACCCCATGTCGATAGCACCAACGGTTCTGGACTTGGTGTAAATGGGTCCAAATTTGACGGAATAAAAAGGTCAAAGTGGCAGATAGGAGTGTCCGATCGGGCCGATTCCACCACCACTGTACTCAGCAGGCCCTGCCGGGTCGTTAGACACGCAGCATGGCAGGGATCGGTGACATAACATGTAGCAGTTTCCCTTCACAGAAGCGTCTGCAGCAGGTGGGTGGAGGAGGAGGCAGCAGAACCAGGCCTTTGGAGCACTGTGTCATCTCCTGGTCCTGATGCTTTGAATCTCCCTCTCTGTCTGTCTGTCTGTCTGTCTGTCACACACACACACACACAGAAGCTGGTCAAGTGCTGTGCAACTGGGATTGCACCTGTCGTCCACAGGAGGGCGCCTAGCTGGGAAGTCCAGTACATTCCATATTAAAGTTGTTGCAAGTGCATTTTTTGTGTAAAAGACAGACACACACACACACACACACACACACACACACACACACACACACACACACACACACACACACACACACAGTAAGGTCTGAAGTGCAAAATTTGAATTACATTCCTTTGTATCTCTCCCTCTCTCTCTCTCTCTCTCTCTCTCTCTCTCTCTGTCTCTCTCTCTGTCAACACACACACACACACACACACTCACACACACCAAAGCACACAGACAGAAGCTGGTCACAACTGCTGTGCAACTGGGATTGAACCAGGGGGGCTCCCTCTGCTGGCTCAATGCGGTACAAAGTGTCAGAAGCTGTTAGATATCTGCTTTTGACAATCAATTGCACCTGTCATCCACAGGAGGGCGCCTAGCTGGGAAGTCCAGTACATTCCATATTAAAGTTGTTGCAAGTGCATTTTTTGTGTAAAAGACAGACACACACACACACACACACACACACACACACACACACTGTAAGGTCTGAAGTGCAAAATTTGAATTACATTCCTTTGTATCTCTCCCTCTCTCTCTCTCTCTCTCTCTCTCTGTCTCTCTCTCTGTCTCTCTCTCTCTGTCAACACACACACACACACACACACACACACACACACACACACTCAATGGAGTATAAAATAAAGACCGGGGCAGTTCTCTCACTGGAGTCTCTTAGAGTGGAGGCTGCCCTTGCTAGCAAGAAGTTCTGTGTGTTTCTCTTCTCTGAGTCTTTACTGAAGAAGTGTTTTATAACATTTTCCTTAACAACTGACATGTGTTTTTTGTGTAAAAGAGAGAGAGACACACACACACACACACACACACACACACACACTCACACTCACAGGCTCAGAGATGAGGGAAAAACAACAGAAATCAGGATAGATTTTAATGTCAGGAGATGCCCTGTGATGCTGGGGCCATTGTGTAAGATTGGAATGTGTACCAGTGGCTGGTGGGTGGTCCTTGAAGGTCCCGGGAGGAGGCGGCGAGGAGGCAGCGGGTGGCTGGGCTTGAGCTGTGGATCAGGGACGTCATTAATTCTGCCTGGTGCTGCGTGTGCCCTGTGCAGCTTGGATGTCTGCCGCTGACGCTCTGTGGTTCCTGTTCTGCTGATCTCCTGGTCGACACACGGCTTCAGGGTGCACTGTACAAGGGAAGAAGAAATGCATCATTGGTTACCAAAATAAAACAGTGTCTTTCTGCCTGTGTCATTCTGTTTGGTTTCTTTGAGCGTTTGTTTCTTAAATACACAGCAAGTGTCACTCTCTCTCTCTCTCTGTCACACACACACACACACACACACACACACACACACACACACACACACACACACACACACAGACACTGTGAGGTCTGCAGTTCAAAATTTGAATCTCAGAGCTTGGTGTTTTTGTCTCCCTCCAGTGGACAAATGCAGGTATGATGAGGGTTGGTTAGGTTAGGGGGTAATAGCCAGAGCTTGACGGAATAAAATGGAATAACTGGGAAAGTAAGTGTCGTAGAGGGATGAAAGTGGTGTCTACGGGGGGGTTTCGGGGTGCTCCGGACACCCTGGTGAAGACCCCATGTCGATAGCACCAACGGTTCTGGACTTGGTGTAAATGGGTCCAAATTTGACGGAATAAAAAGGTCAAAGTGGCAGATAGGAGTGTCCGATCGGGCCGATTCCACCACCACTGTACTCAGCAGGCCCTGCCGGGTCGTTCGACACGCAGCATGGCAGGGATCGGTGACATAACATGTAGCAGTTTCCCTTCACAGAAGCGTCTGCAGCAGGTGGGTGGAGGAGGAGGCAGCAGAACCAGGCCTTTGGAGCACTGTGTCATCTCCTGGTCCTGATGCTTTGAATCTCCCTCTCTGTCTGTCTGTCTGTCTGTCTGTCACACACACACACACACACACACAGAAGCTGGTCAAGTGCTGTGCAACTGGGATTGCACCTGTCGTCCACAGGAGGGCGCCTAGCTGGGAAGTCCAGTACATTCCATATTAAAGTTGTTGCAAGTGCATTTTTTGTGTAAAAGACAGACACACACACACACACACACACACACACACACACACACACACACACAGTAAGGTCTGAAGTGCAAAATTTGAATTACATTCCTTTGTATCTCTCCCTCTCTCTCTCTCTCTCTCTCTGTCTCTCTCTCTCTGTCAACACACACACACACACACACTCACACACACCAAAGCACACAGACAGAAGCTGGTCACAACTGCTGTGCAACTGGGATTGAACCAGGGGGGCTCCCTCTGCTGGCTCAATGCGGTACAAAGTGTCAGAAGCTGTTAGATATCTGCTTTTGACAATCAATTGCACCTGTCATCCACAGGAGGGCGCCTAGCTGGGAAGTCCAGTACATTCCATATTAAAGTTGTTGCAAGTGCATTTTTTGTGTAAAAGACAGACACACACACACACACACACACACACACACACACACACACTGTAAGGTCTGAAGTGCAAAATTTGAATTACATTCCTTTGTATCTCTCCCTCTCTCTCTCTCTCTCTCTCTCTCTCTCTCTGTCTCTCTCTCTCTCTCTCTCTCTCTCTCTGTCAACACACACACACACACACACACACACACACACACACACACACACACACTGTAAGGTCTGAAGTGCAAAATTTGAATTACATTCCTTTGTATCTCTCCCTCTCTCTCTCTCTCTCTGTCTCTCTCTCTCTCTCTCTGTCAACACACACACGCACACACACACGCTCAATGGAGTATAAAATAAAGACCGGGGCAGTTCTCTCACTGGAGTCTCTTAGAGTGGAGGCTGCCCTTGCTAGCAAGAAGTTCTGTGTGTTTCTCTTCTCTGAGTCTTTACTGAAGAAGTGTTTTATAACATTTTCCTTAACAACTGACATGTGTTTTTTGTGTAAAAGAGAGAGACACACACACACACACACACACACACACACACACACACACACACACACACACACACACACACTCACACTCAGCGGCTCAGAGATGAGGGAAAAACAACAGAAATCAGGATAGATTTTAATGTCAGGAGATGCCCTGTGATGCTGGGGCCATTGTGTAAGATTGGAATGTGTACCAGTGGCTGGTGGGTGGTCCTTGAAGGTCCCGGGAGGAGGCGGCGAGGAGGCAGCGGGTGGCTGGGCTTCGGCCTTGGCCCAGGAACGTCATTTATTCTGCGTGGTGCCGCGTGTGCCCTGTGCAGCTTCGATGTGTGCGGCTGACGCTCTGTGGTTCCTGTTCCTGTCATAAAAGGCCCTGTACAAGGGGATAAGAAATGCATCATTGGTTACCAAAATAAAACAGTGTCTTTCTGCCTGTGTCATTCTGTTTGGTTTCTTTGAGCGTTTGTTTCTTAAATACACAGCAAGTGTCACTCTCTCTCTCTCTCTCTCTGTCACACACACACACACACACACACACACACCAAAGCACACACACCAAAGCGCGCACACACACACACACACACACACACACACACACCAAAGCGCGCACACACACACACACACACACACACACACAGACACAGACACTGTGAGGTTTGCAGTGCAAAATTTGAATTTTAGTGCATGGTGATTTGTCTCCCTCCAGTGGCCCACGGCAGGTATGATGAGGCTTAAATGATAGGTTATGGGGAAAAAGCCAGGAGAGGATGGGACAAAAGTGGAATAACTGAAAAAGTAAGAGGTGTAGAGGGCTGATGTTGGTGTCTAGGTGGGGGTTTTGGTGGGTGCCGGACGCTGTGGCGAAGAGGCCACGCCGATGGCTTCTTCGGTTCTGGAGATATGGCGAATCGGACCAAAAAGGATGGGACAAAACGGTCCCAGTCGGAGAAAGGAAGGTGCAGAGGGCCTGGGTCCACCACCACTGTACTCAGCAGGCCCTGCCGGGTCGTTCGACACGCAGCATGGCAGGGATCGGTGACATAACATGTAGCAGTTTCCCTTCACAGAAGCGTCTGCAGCAGGTGGGTGGAGGAGGAGGCAGCAGAACCAGGCCTTTGGAGCACTGTGTCATCTCCTGGTCCTGATGCTTTGAATCTCCCTCTCTGTCTGTCTGTCTGTCTGTCTGTCTGTCACACACACACACACACACACACACACACACACACAGAAGCTGGTCAAGTGCTGTGCAACTGGGATTGCACCTGTCGTCCACAGGAGGGCGCCTAGCTGGGAAGTCCAGTACATTCCATATTAAAGTTGTTGCAAGTGCATTTTTTGTGTAAAAGACAGACACACACACACACACACACACACACACACACACACACACACACACACACACAGTAAGGTCTGAAGTGCAAAATTTGAATTACATTCCTTTGTATCTCTCCCTCTCTCTCTCTCTCTCTCTCTCTCTCTCTCTGTCTCTCTCTCTCTCTCTCTGTCAACACACACACACACACACACACACACACACACTCAATGGAGTATAAAATAAAGACCGGGGCAGTTCTCTCACTGGAGTCTCTTAGAGTGGAGGCTGCCCTTGCTAGCAAGAAGTTCTGTGTGTTTCTCTTCTCTGAGTCTTTACTGAAGAAGTGTTTTATAACATTTTCCTTAACAACTGACATGTGTTTTTTGTGTAAAAGAGAGAGAGACACACACACACACACACACACACACACACACACACACACACACACACACACACACACACACACACACACACTCACACTCACAGGCTCAGAGATGAGGGAAAAACAACAGAAATCAGGATAGATTTTAATGTCAGGAGATGCCCTGTGATGCTGGGGCCATTGTGTAAGATTGGAATGTGTACCAGTGGCTGGTGGGTGGTCCTTGAAGGTCCCGGGAGGAGGCGGCGAGGAGGCAGCGGGTGGCTGGGCTTGAGCTGTGGATCAGGGACGTCATTAATTCTGCCTGGTGCTGCGTGTGCCCTGTGCAGCTTGGATGTCTGCCGCTGACGCTCTGTGGTTCCTGTTCTGCTGATCTCCTGGTCCACACACGGCTTCAGGGTGTACTGTACAAGGGGAGAAGAAATGCATCATTGGTTACCAAAATAAAACAGTGTCTTTCTGCCTGTGTCATTCTGTTTGGTTTCTTTGAGCGTTTGTTTCTTAAATACACAGCAAGTGTCACTCTCTCTCTCTCTCTGTCACACACACACACACACACACACACACACACACACACACACACACACACACACACACACACACACAGACACTGTGAGGTCTGCAGTTCAAAATTTGAATCTCAGAGCTTGGTGTTTTTGTCTCCCTCCAGTGGACAAATGCAGGTATGATGAGGGTTGGTTAGGTTAGGTTAGGGGGTAATAGCCAGAGCTTGACGGAATAAAATGGAATAACTGGGAAAGTAAGTGTCGTAGAGGGATGAAAGTGGTGTCTACGGGGGGGTTTCGGGGTGCTCCGGACACCCTGGTGAAGACCCCATGTCGATAGCACCAACGGTTCTGGACTTGGTGTAAATGGGTCCAAATTTGACGGAATAAAAAGGTCAAAGTGGCAGATAGGAGTGTCCGATCGGGCCGATTCCACCACCACTGTACTCAGCAGGCCCTGCCGGGTCGTTAGACACGCAGCATGGCAGGGATCGGTGACATAACATGTAGCAGTTTCCCTTCACAGAAGCGTCTGCAGCAGGTGGGTGGAGGAGGAGGCAGCAGAACCAGGCCTTTGGAGCACTGTGTCATCTCCTGGTCCTGATGCTTTGAATCTCCCTCTCTGTCTGTCTGTCTGTCTGTCTGTCACACACACACACACACAGAAGCTGGTCAAGTGCTGTGCAACTGGGATTGCACCTGTCGTCCACAGGAGGGCGCCTAGCTGGGAAGTCCAGTACATTCCATATTAAAGTTGTTGCAAGTGCATTTTTTGTGTAAAAGACAGACACACACACACACACACACACACACACACACACACACACACACACACACACACACACACACAGTAAGGTCTGAAGTGCAAAATTTGAATTACATTCCTTTGTATCTCTCCCTCTCTCTCTCTCTCTCTCTCTCTCTCTCTCTCTGTCTCTCTCTCTGTCAACACACACACACACACACACACTCACACACACCAAAGCACACAGACAGAAGCTGGTCACAACTGCTGTGCAACTGGGATTGAACCAGGGGGGCTCCCTCTGCTGGCTCAATGCGGTACAAAGTGTCAGAAGCTGTTAGATATCTGCTTTTGACAATCAATTGCACCTGTCATCCACAGGAGGGCGCCTAGCTGGGAAGTCCAGTACATTCCATATTAAAGTTGTTGCAAGTGCATTTTTTGTGTAAAAGACAGACACACACACACACACACACACACACACACACACACACTGTAAGGTCTGAAGTGCAAAATTTGAATTACATTCCTTTGTATCTCTCCCTCTCTCTCTCTCTCTCTCTCTCTCTGTCTCTCTCTCTGTCTCTCTCTCTCTGTCAACACACACACACACACACACACACACACACACACACACACTCAATGGAGTATAAAATAAAGACCGGGGCAGTTCTCTCACTGGAGTCTCTTAGAGTGGAGGCTGCCCTTGCTAGCAAGAAGTTCTGTGTGTTTCTCTTCTCTGAGTCTTTACTGAAGAAGTGTTTTATAACATTTTCCTTAACAACTGACATGTGTTTTTTGTGTAAAAGAGAGAGAGACACACACACACACACACACACACACACACACACTCACACTCACAGGCTCAGAGATGAGGGAAAAACAACAGAAATCAGGATAGATTTTAATGTCAGGAGATGCCCTGTGATGCTGGGGCCATTGTGTAAGATTGGAATGTGTACCAGTGGCTGGTGGGTGGTCCTTGAAGGTCCCGGGAGGAGGCGGCGAGGAGGCAGCGGGTGGCTGGGCTTGAGCTGTGGATCAGGGACGTCATTAATTCTGCCTGGTGCTGCGTGTGCCCTGTGCAGCTTGGATGTCTGCCGCTGACGCTCTGTGGTTCCTGTTCTGCTGATCTCCTGGTCGACACACGGCTTCAGGGTGCACTGTACAAGGGAAGAAGAAATGCATCATTGGTTACCAAAATAAAACAGTGTCTTTCTGCCTGTGTCATTCTGTTTGGTTTCTTTGAGCGTTTGTTTCTTAAATACACAGCAAGTGTCACTCTCTCTCTCTCTCTGTCACACACACACACACACACACACACACACACACACACACACACACACACACACACACACACACACACACACACAGACACTGTGAGGTCTGCAGTTCAAAATTTGAATCTCAGAGCTTGGTGTTTTTGTCTCCCTCCAGTGGACAAATGCAGGTATGATGAGGGTTGGTTAGGTTAGGGGGTAATAGCCAGAGCTTGACGGAATAAAATGGAATAACTGGGAAAGTAAGTGTCGTAGAGGGATGAAAGTGGTGTCTACGGGGGGGTTTCGGGGTGCTCCGGACACCCTGGTGAAGACCCCATGTCGATAGCACCAACGGTTCTGGACTTGGTGTAAATGGGTCCAAATTTGACGGAATAAAAAGGTCAAAGTGGCAGATAGGAGTGTCCGATCGGGCCGATTCCACCACCACTGTACTCAGCAGGCCCTGCCGGGTCGTTAGACACGCAGCATGGCAGGGATCGGTGACATAACATGTAGCAGTTTCCCTTCACAGAAGCGTCTGCAGCAGGTGGGTGGAGGAGGAGGCAGCAGAACCAGGCCTTTGGAGCACTGTGTCATCTCCTGGTCCTGATGCTTTGAATCTCCCTCTCTGTCTGTCTGTCTGTCTGTCTGTCACACACACACACACACAGAAGCTGGTCAAGTGCTGTGCAACTGGGATTGCACCTGTCGTCCACAGGAGGGCGCCTAGCTGGGAAGTCCAGTACATTCCATATTAAAGTTGTTGCAAGTGCATTTTTTGTGTAAAAGACAGACACACACACACACACACACACACACACACACACACACACACACACACACACAGTAAGGTCTGAAGTGCAAAATTTGAATTACATTCCTTTGTATCTCTCCCTCTCTCTCTCTCTCTCTCTCTCTCTCTCTCTGTCTCTCTCTCTCTCTCTCTGTCAACACACACACACACACACACACTCACACACACCAAAGCACACAGACAGAAGCTGGTCACAACTGCTGTGCAACTGGGATTGAACCAGGGGGGCTCCCTCTGCTGGCTCAATGCGGTACAAAGTGTCAGAAGCTGTTAGATATCTGCTTTTGACAATCAATTGCACCTGTCATCCACAGGAGGGCGCCTAGCTGGGAAGTCCAGTACATTCCATATTAAAGTTGTTGCAAGTGCATTTTTTGTGTAAAAGACAGACACACACACACACACACACACACACACACACACACACACTGTAAGGTCTGAAGTGCAAAATTTGAATTACATTCCTTTGTATCTCTCCCTCTCTCTCTCTCTCTCTCTCTCTCTGTCTCTCTCTCTCTCTCTCTCTCTCTGTCAACACACACACACACACACACACACACACACACACTCAATGGAGTATAAAATAAAGACCGGGGCAGTTCTCTCACTGGAGTCTCTTAGAGTGGAGGCTGCCCTTGCTAGCAAGAAGTTCTGTGTGTTTCTCTTCTCTGAGTCTTTACTGAAGAAGTGTTTTATAACATTTTCCTTAACAACTGACATTTGTTTTTTGTGTAAAAGAGAGAGAGACACACACACACACACACACACACACACACACACACACACACACACACACACACACACACTCACACTCACAGGCTCAGAGATGAGGGAAAAACAACAGAAATCAGGATAGATTTTAATGTCAGGAGATGCCCTGTGATGCTGGGGCCATTGTGTAAGATTGGAATGTGTACCAGTGGCTGGTGGGTGGTCCTTGAAGGTCCCGGGAGGAGGCGGCGAGGAGGCAGCGGGTGGCTGGGCTTGAGCTGTGGATCAGGGACGTCATTAATTCTGCCTGGTGCTGCGTGTGCCCTGTGCAGCTTGGATGTCTGCCGCTGACGCTCTGTGGTTCCTGTTCTGCTGATCTCCTGGTCCACACACGGCTTCAGGGTGTACTGTACAAGGGAAGAAGAAATGCATCATTGGTTACCAAAATAAAACAGTGTCTTTCTGCCTGTGTCATTCTGTTTGGTTTCTTTGAGCGTTTGTTTCTTAAATACACAGCAAGTGTCACTCTCTCTCTCTCTCTGTCACACACACACACACACACACACACACACACACACACACACTGTGAGGTCTGCAGTTCAAAATTTGAATCTCAGAGCTTGGTGTTTTTGTCTCCCTCCAGTGGACAAATGCAGGTATGATGAGGGTTGGTTAGGTTAGGGGGTAATAGCCAGAGCTTGACGGAATAAAATGGAATAACTGGGAAAGTAAGTGTCGTAGAGGGATGAAAGTGGTGTCTACGGGGGGGTTTCGGGGTGCTCCGGACACCCTGGTGAAGACCCCATGTCGATAGCACCAACGGTTCTGGACTTGGTGTAAATGGGTCCAAATTTGACGGAATAAAAAGGTCAAAGTGGCAGATAGGAGTGTCCGATCGGGCCGATTCCACCACCACTGTACTCAGCAGGCCCTGCCGGGTCGTTAGACACGCAGCATGGCAGGGATCGGTGACATAACATGTAGCAGTTTCCCTTCACAGAAGCGTCTGCAGCAGGTGGGTGGAGGAGGAGGCAGCAGAACCAGGCCTTTGGAGCACTGTGTCATCTCCTGGTCCTGATGCTTTGAATCTCCCTCTCTGTCTGTCTGTCTGTCTGTCTGTCACACACACACACACACAGAAGCTGGTCAAGTGCTGTGCAACTGGGATTGCACCTGTCGTCCACAGGAGGGCGCCTAGCTGGGAAGTCCAGTACATTCCATATTAAAGTTGTTGCAAGTGCATTTTTTGTGTAAAAGACAGACAGACACACACACACACACACACACACACACACACACACACACACACACAGTAAGGTCTGAAGTGCAAGATTTGAATTACATTCCTTTGTATCTCTCCCTCTCTCTCTCTCTCTCTCTCTGTCTCTCTCTCTCTCTCTCTGTCAACACACACACACACACACACACACACACACACACTCACACACACCAAAGCACACAGACAGAAGCTGGTCACAACTGCTGTGCAACTGGGATTGAACCAGGGGGGCTCCCTCTGCTGGCTCAATGCGGTACAAAGTGTCAGAAGCTGTTAGATATCTGCTTTTGACAATCAATTGCACCTGTCATCCACAGGAGGGCGCCTAGCTGGGAAGTCCAGTACATTCCATATTAAAGTTGTTGCAAGTGCATTTTTTGTGTAAAAGACAGACACACACACACACACACACACACACACACACACACACACAGTAAGGTCTGAAGTGCAAAATTTGAATTACATTCCTTTGTATCTCTCCCTCTCTCTCTCTCTCTCTCTCTCTCTCTCTGTCTCTCTCTCTCTCTCTCTGTCAACACACACACACACACACACACTCACACACACCAAAGCACACAGACAGAAGCTGGTCACAACTGCTGTGCAACTGGGATTGAACCAGGGGGGCTCCCTCTGCTGGCTCAATGCGGTACAAAGTGTCAGAAGCTGTTAGATATCTGCTTTTGACAATCAATTGCACCTGTCATCCACAGGAGGGCGCCTAGCTGGGAAGTCCAGTACATTCCATATTAAAGTTGTTGCAAGTGCATTTTTTGTGTAAAAGACAGACACACACACACACACACACACACACACACACACACACACACACACTGTAAGGTCTGAAGTGCAAAATTTGAATTACATTCCTTTGTATCTCTCCCTCTCTCTCTCTCTCTCTCTCTCTCTGTCTCTCTCTCTCTCTCTCTCTCTCTGTCAACACACACACACACACACACACACACACACACACTCAATGGAGTATAAAATAAAGACCGGGGCAGTTCTCTCACTGGAGTCTCTTAGAGTGGAGGCTGCCCTTGCTAGCAAGAAGTTCTGTGTGTTTCTCTTCTCTGAGTCTTTACTGAAGAAGTGTTTTATAACATTTTCCTTAACAACTGACATGTGTTTTTTGTGTAAAAGAGAGAGAGACACACACACACACACACACACACACACACACACACACACACACACACACACTCACACTCACAGGCTCAGAGATGAGGGAAAAACAACAGAAATCAGGATAGATTTTAATGTCAGGAGATGCCCTGTGATGCTGGGGCCATTGTGTAAGATTGGAATGTGTACCAGTGGCTGGTGGGTGGTCCTTGAAGGTCCCGGGAGGAGGCGGCGAGGAGGCAGCGGGTGGCTGGGCTTGAGCTGTGGATCAGGGACGTCATTAATTCTGCCTGGTGCTGCGTGTGCCCTGTGCAGCTTGGATGTCTGCCGCTGACGCTCTGTGGTTCCTGTTCTGCTGATCTCCTGGTCCACACACGGCTTCAGGGTGTACTGTACAAGGGAAGAAGAAATGCATCATTGGTTACCAAAATAAAACAGTGTCTTTCTGCCTGTGTCATTCTGTTTGGTTTCTTTGAGCGTTTGTTTCTTAAATACACAGCAAGTGTCACTCTCTCTCTCTCTCTGTCACACACACACACACACACACACACACACACACACACTGTGAGGTCTGCAGTTCAAAATTTGAATCTCAGAGCTTGGTGTTTTTGTCTCCCTCCAGTGGACAAATGCAGGTATGATGAGGGTTGGTTAGGTTAGGGGGTAATAGCCAGAGCTTGACGGAATAAAATGGAATAACTGGGAAAGTAAGTGTCGTAGAGGGATGAAAGTGGTGTCTACGGTGGGGTTTCGGGGTGCTCCGGACACCCTGGTGAAGACCCCATGTCGATAGCACCAACGGTTCTGGACTTGGTGTAAATGGGTCCAAATTTGACGGAATAAAAAGGTCAAAGTGGCAGATAGGAGTGTCCGATCGGGCCGATTCCACCACCACTGTACTCAGCAGGCCCTGCCGGGTCGTTAGACACGCAGCATGGCAGGGATCGGTGACATAACATGTAGCAGTTTCCCTTCACAGAAGCGTCTGCAGCAGGTGGGTGGAGGAGGAGGCAGCAGAACCAGGCCTTTGGAGCACTGTGTCATCTCCTGGTCCTGATGCTTTGAATCTCCCTCTCTGTCTGTCTGTCTGTCTGTCTGTCACACACACACACACACAGAAGCTGGTCAAGTGCTGTGCAACTGGGATTGCACCTGTCGTCCACAGGAGGGCGCCTAGCTGGGAAGTCCAGTACATTCCATATTAAAGTTGTTGCAAGTGCATTTTTTGTGTAAAAGACAGACACACACACACACACACACACACACACACACACACACACAGTAAGGTCTGAAGTGCAAAATTTGAATTACATTCCTTTGTATCTCTCCCTCTCTCTCTCTCTCTCTCTCTCTCTCTCTGTCTCTCTCTCTCTCTCTCTGTCAACACACACACACACACACACACTCACACACACCAAAGCACACAGACAGAAGCTGGTCACAACTGCTGTGCAACTGGGATTGAACCAGGGGGGCTCCCTCTGCTGGCTCAATGCGGTACAAAGTGTCAGAAGCTGTTAGATATCTGCTTTTGACAATCAATTGCACCTGTCATCCACAGGAGGGCGCCTAGCTGGGAAGTCCAGTACATTCCATATTAAAGTTGTTGCAAGTGCATTTTTTGTGTAAAAGACAGACACACACACACACACACACACACACACACACACACACACACACACTGTAAGGTCTGAAGTGCAAAATTTGAATTACATTCCTTTGTATCTCTCCCTCTCTCTCTCTCTCTCTCTCTCTCTGTCTCTCTCTCTCTCTCTCTCTCTCTGTCAACACACACACACACACACACACACACACACACACACACTCAATGGAGTATAAAATAAAGACCGGGGCAGTTCTCTCACTGGAGTCTCTTAGAGTGGAGGCTGCCCTTGCTAGCAAGAAGTTCTGTGTGTTTCTCTTCTCTGAGTCTTTACTGAAGAAGTGTTTTATAACATTTTCCTTAACAACTGACATGTGTTTTTTGTGTAAAAGAGAGAGAGACACACACACACACACACACACACACACACACACACACACACTCACACTCACAGGCTCAGAGATGAGGGAAAAACAACAGAAATCAGGATAGATTTTAATGTCAGGAGATGCCCTGTGATGCTGGGGCCATTGTGTAAGATTGGAATGTGTACCAGTGGCTGGTGGGTGGTCCTTGAAGGTCCCGGGAGGAGGCGGCGAGGAGGCAGCGGGTGGCTGGGCTTGAGCTGTGGATCAGGGACGTCATTAATTCTGCCTGGTGCTGCGTGTGCCCTGTGCAGCTTGGATGTCTGCCGCTGACGCTCTGTGGTTCCTGTTCTGCTGATCTCCTGGTCCACACACGGCTTCAGGGTGTACTGTACAAGGGGAGAAGAAATGCATCATTGGTTACCAAAATAAAACAGTGTCTTTCTGCCTGTGTCATTCTGTTTGGTTTCTTTGAGCGTTTGTTTCTTAAATACACAGCAAGTGTCACTCTCTCTCTCTCTCTGTCACACACACACACACACACACACACACACACACACACACACACACACACACACACACACACACAGACACTGTGAGGTCTGCAGTTCAAAATTTGAATCTCAGAGCTTGGTGTTTTTGTCTCCCTCCAGTGGACAAATGCAGGTATGATGAGGGTTGGTTAGGTTAGGTTAGGGGGTAATAGCCAGAGCTTGACGGAATAAAATGGAATAACTGGGAAAGTAAGTGTCGTAGAGGGATGAAAGTGGTGTCTACGGGGGGGTTTCGGGGTGCTCCGGACACCCTGGTGAAGACCCCATGTCGATAGCACCAACGGTTCTGGACTTGGTGTAAATGGGTCCAAATTTGACGGAATAAAAAGGTCAAAGTGGCAGATAGGAGTGTCCGATCGGGCCGATTCCACCACCACTGTACTCAGCAGGCCCTGCCGGGTCGTTAGACACGCAGCATGGCAGGGATCGGTGACATAACATGTAGCAGTTTCCCTTCACAGAAGCGTCTGCAGCAGGTGGGTGGAGGAGGAGGCAGCAGAACCAGGCCTTTGGAGCACTGTGTCATCTCCTGGTCCTGATGCTTTGAATCTCCCTCTCTGTCTGTCTGTCTGTCTGTCTGTCACACACACACACACACAGAAGCTGGTCAAGTGCTGTGCAACTGGGATTGCACCTGTCGTCCACAGGAGGGCGCCTAGCTGGGAAGTCCAGTACATTCCATATTAAAGTTGTTGCAAGTGCATTTTTTGTGTAAAAGACAGACACACACACACACACACACACACACACACACACACACACACACACACACACACACACACACACACAGTAAGGTCTGAAGTGCAAAATTTGAATTACATTCCTTTGTATCTCTCCCTCTCTCTCTCTCTCTCTCTCTCTCTCTCTCTCTGTCTCTCTCTCTGTCAACACACACACACACACACACACTCACACACACCAAAGCACACAGACAGAAGCTGGTCACAACTGCTGTGCAACTGGGATTGAACCAGGGGGGCTCCCTCTGCTGGCTCAATGCGGTACAAAGTGTCAGAAGCTGTTAGATATCTGCTTTTGACAATCAATTGCACCTGTCATCCACAGGAGGGCGCCTAGCTGGGAAGTCCAGTACATTCCATATTAAAGTTGTTGCAAGTGCATTTTTTGTGTAAAAGACAGACACACACACACACACACACACACACACACACACACACTGTAAGGTCTGAAGTGCAAAATTTGAATTACATTCCTTTGTATCTCTCCCTCTCTCTCTCTCTCTCTCTCTCTCTGTCTCTCTCTCTGTCTCTCTCTCTCTGTCAACACACACACACACACACACACACACACACACACACTCAATGGAGTATAAAATAAAGACCGGGGCAGTTCTCTCACTGGAGTCTCTTAGAGTGGAGGCTGCCCTTGCTAGCAAGAAGTTCTGTGTGTTTCTCTTCTCTGAGTCTTTACTGAAGAAGTGTTTTATAACATTTTCCTTAACAACTGACATGTGTTTTTTGTGTAAAAGAGAGAGACACACACACACACACACACACACACACACACACACACACACACACACACACACACTCACACTCAGCGGCTCAGAGATGAGGGAAAAACAACAGAAATCAGGATAGATTTTAATGTCAGGAGATGCCCTGTGATGCTGGGGCCATTGTGTAAGATTGGAATGTGTACCAGTGGCTGGTGGGTGGTCCTTGAAGGTCCCAGGAGGAGGCGGCGAGGAGGCAGCGGGTGGCTGGGCTTGAGCTGTGGATCAGGGACGTCATTAATTCTGCCTGGTGCTGCGTGTGCCCTGTGCAGCTTGGATGTCTGCCGCTGACGCTCTGTGGTTCCTGTTCTGCTGATCTCCTGGTCCACACACGGCTTCAGGGTGTACTGTACAAGGGGAGAAGAAATGCATCATTGGTTACCAAAATAAAACAGTGTCTTTCTGCCTGTGTCATTCTGTTTGGTTTCTTTGAGCGTTTGTTTCTTAAATACACAGCAAGTGTCACTCTCTCTCTCTCTCTGTCACACACACACACACACACACACACACACACACACACACAGACACTGTGAGGTCTGCAGTTCAAAATTTGAATCTCAGAGCTTGGTGTTTTTGTCTCCCTCCAGTGGACAAATGCAGGTATGATGAGGGTTGGTTAGGTTAGGGGGTAATAGCCAGAGCTTGACGGAATAAAATGGAATAACTGGGAAAGTAAGTGTCGTAGAGGGATGAAAGTGGTGTCTACGGGGGGGTTTCGGGGTGCTCCGGACACCCTGGTGAAGACCCCATGTCGATAGCACCAACGGTTCTGGACTTGGTGTAAATGGGTCCAAATTTGACGGAATAAAAAGGTCAAAGTGGCAGATAGGAGTGTCCGATCGGGCCGATTCCACCACCACTGTACTCAGCAGGCCCTGCCGGGTCGTTCGACACGCAGCATGGCAGGGATCGGTGACATAACATGTAGCAGTTTCCCTTCACAGAAGCGTCTGCAGCAGGTGGGTGGAGGAGGAGGCAGCAGAACCAGGCCTTTGGAGCACTGTGTCATCTCCTGGTCCTGATGCTTTGAATCTCCCTCTCTGTCTGTCTGTCTGTCTGTCTGTCACACACACACACACACACACACAGAAGCTGGTCAAGTGCTGTGCAACTGGGATTGCACCTGTCGTCCACAGGAGGGCGCCTAGCTGGGAAGTCCAGTACATTCCATATTAAAGTTGTTGCAAGTGCATTTTTTGTGTAAAAGACAGACACACACACACACACACACACACACACAGTAAGGTCTGAAGTGCAAAATTTGAATTACATTCCTTTGTATCTCTCCCTCTCTCTCTCTCTCTCTCTCTCTCTCTCTCTCTGTCTCTCTGTCTCTCTCTCTGTCAACACACACACACACACACACACTCACACACACCAAAGCACACAGACAGAAGCTGGTCACAACTGCTGTGCAACTGGGATTGAACCAGGGGGGCTCCCTCTGCTGGCTCAATGCGGTACAAAGTGTCAGAAGCTGTTAGATATCTGCTTTTGACAATCAATTGCACCTGTCATCCACAGGAGGGCGCCTAGCTGGGAAGTCCAGTACATTCCATATTAAAGTTGTTGCAAGTGCATTTTTTGTGTAAAAGACACACACACACACACACACACACACACACACACACACACACACACACACACACTGTAAGGTCTGAAGTGCAAAATTTGAATTACATTCCTTTGTATCTCTCCCTCTCTCTCTCTCTCTCTCTCTCTGTCTCTCTCTCTGTCTCTCTCTCTCTCTCTCTCTCTCTCTCTGTCAACACACACACACACACACACACACACACACACACACACACACACACACACACTGTAAGGTCTGAAGTGCAAAATTTGAATTACATTCCTTTGTATCTCTCCCTCTCTCTCTCTCTCTCTGTCTCTCTCTCTCTCTCTCTGTCAACACACACACGCACACACACACGCTCAATGGAGTATAAAATAAAGACCGGGGCAGTTCTCTCACTGGAGTCTCTTAGAGTGGAGGCTGCCCTTGCTAGCAAGAAGTTCTGTGTGTTTCTCTTCTCTGAGTCTTTACTGAAGAAGTGTTTTATAACATTTTCCTTAACAACTGACATGTGTTTTTTGTGTAAAAGAGAGAGACACACACACACACACACACACACACACACACACACACACACACACACACTCACACTCAGCGGCTCAGAGATGAGGGAAAAACAACAGAAATCAGGATAGATTTTAATGTCAGGAGATGCCCTGTGATGCTGGGGCCATTGTGTAAGATTGGAATGTGTACCAGTGGCTGGTGGGTGGTCCTTGAAGGTCCCGGGAGGAGGCGGCGAGGAGGCAGCGGGTGGCTGGGCTTCGGCCTTGGCCCAGGAACGTCATTTATTCTGCGTGGTGCCGCGTGTGCCCTGTGCAGCTTCGATGTGTGCGGCTGACGCTCTGTGGTTCCTGTTCCTGTCATAAAAGGCCCTGTACAAGGGGATAAGAAATGCATCATTGGTTACCAAAATAAAACAGTGTCTTTCTGCCTGTGTCATTCTGTTTGGTTTCTTTGAGCGTTTGTTTCTTAAATACACAGCAAGTGTCACTCTCTCTCTCTCTCTCTCTGTCACACACACACACACACACACACACACACCAAAGCACACACACCAAAGCGCGCACACACACACACACACACACACACACACACACCAAAGCGCGCACACACACACACACACACACACACACACAGACACAGACACTGTGAGGTTTGCAGTGCAAAATTTGAATTTTAGTGCATGGTGATTTGTCTCCCTCCAGTGGCCCACGGCAGGTATGATGAGGCTTAAATGATAGGATAGGTTATGGGGAAAAAGCCAGGAGAGGATGGGACAAAAGTGGAATAACTGAAAAAGTAAGAGGTGTAGAGGGCTGATGTTGGTGTCTAGGTGGGGGTTTTGGTGGGTGCCGGACGCTGTGGCGAAGAGGCCACGCCGATGGCTTCTTCGGTTCTGGAGATATGGCGAATCGGACCAAAAAGGATGGGACAAAACGGTCCCAGTCGGAGAAAGGAAGGTGCAGAGGGCCTGGGTCCACCACCACTGTACTCAGCAGGCCCTGCCGGGTCGTTCGACACGCAGCATGGCAGGGATCGGTGACATAACATGTAGCAGTTTCCCTTCACAGAAGCGTCTGCAGCAGGTGGGTGGAGGAGGAGGCAGCAGAACCAGGCCTTTGGAGCACTGTGTCATCTCCTGGTCCTGATGCTTTGAATCTCCCTCTCTGTCTGTCTGTCTGTCTGTCTGTCTGTCACACACACACACACACACACACACACACACACACACACACACACACACACACACAGAAGCTGGTCAAGTGCTGTGCAACTGGGATTGCACCTGTCGTCCACAGGAGGGCGCCTAGCTGGGAAGTCCAGTACATTCCATATTAAAGTTGTTGCAAGTGCATTTTTTGTGTAAAAGACAGACACACACACACACACACACACACACACACACACAGTAAGGTCTGAAGTGCAAAATTTGAATTACATTCCTTTGTATCTCTCCCTCTCTCTCTCTCTCTCTCTCTCTCTCTCTCTGTCTCTCTCTCTCTCTCTCTGTCAACACACACACACACACACACACACTCACACACACCAAAGCACACAGACAGAAGCTGGTCACAACTGCTGTGCAACTGGGATTGAACCAGGGGGGCTCCCTCTGCTGGCTCAATGCGGTACAAAGTGTCAGAAGCTGTTAGATATCTGCTTTTGACAATCAATTGCACCTGTCATCCACAGGAGGGCGCCTAGCTGGGAAGTCCAGTACATTCCATATTAAAGTTGTTGCAAGTGCATTTTTTGTGTAAAAGACAGACACACACACACACACACACACACACACACACACACACACTGTAAGGTCTGAAGTGCAAAATTTGAATTACATTCCTTTGTATCTCTCCCTCTCTCTCTCTCTCTCTCTCTCTCTGTCTCTCTCTCTCTCTCTCTCTCTCTGTCAACACACACACACACACACACACACACACACACTCAATGGAGTATAAAATAAAGACCGGGGCAGTTCTCTCACTGGAGTCTCTTAGAGTGGAGGCTGCCCTTGCTAGCAAGAAGTTCTGTGTGTTTCTCTTCTCTGAGTCTTTACTGAAGAAGTGTTTTATAACATTTTCCTTAACAACTGACATGTGTTTTTTGTGTAAAAGAGAGAGAGACACACACACACACACACACACACACACACACACACACACACACACACACACACACACTCACACTCACAGGCTCAGAGATGAGGGAAAAACAACAGAAATCAGGATAGATTTTAATGTCAGGAGATGCCCTGTGATGCTGGGGCCATTGTGTAAGATTGGAATGTGTACCAGTGGCTGGTGGGTGGTCCTTGAAGGTCCCGGGAGGAGGCGGCGAGGAGGCAGCGGGTGGCTGGGCTTGAGCTGTGGATCAGGGACGTCATTAATTCTGCCTGGTGCTGCGTGTGCCCTGTGCAGCTTGGATGTCTGCCGCTGACGCTCTGTGGTTCCTGTTCTGCTGATCTCCTGGTCCACACACGGCTTCAGGGTGTACTGTACAAGGGGAGAAGAAATGCATCATTGGTTACCAAAATAAAACAGTGTCTTTCTGCCTGTGTCATTCTGTTTGGTTTCTTTGAGCGTTTGTTTCTTAAATACACAGCAAGTGTCACTCTCTCTCTCTCTCTGTCACACACACACACACACACACACACACACACACACACACACACACACACACACAGACACTGTGAGGTCTGCAGTTCAAAATTTGAATCTCAGAGCTTGGTGTTTTTGTCTCCCTCCAGTGGACAAATGCAGGTATGATGAGGGTTGGTTAGGTTAGGGGGTAATAGCCAGAGCTTGACGGAATAAAATGGAATAACTGGGAAAGTAAGTGTCGTAGAGGGATGAAAGTGGTGTCTACGGGGGGGTTTCGGGGTGCTCCGGACACCCTGGTGAAGACCCCATGTCGATAGCACCAACGGTTCTGGACTTGGTGTAAATGGGTCCAAATTTGACGGAATAAAAAGGTCAAAGTGGCAGATAGGAGTGTCCGATCGGGCCGATTCCACCACCACTGTACTCAGCAGGCCCTGCCGGGTCGTTCGACACGCAGCATGGCAGGGATCGGTGACATAACATGTAGCAGTTTCCCTTCACAGAAGCGTCTGCAGCAGGTGGGTGGAGGAGGAGGCAGCAGAACCAGGCCTTTGGAGCACTGTGTCATCTCCTGGTCCTGATGCTTTGAATCTCCCTCTCTGTCTGTCTGTCTGTCTGTCTGTCACACACACACACACACACACACAGAAGCTGGTCAAGTGCTGTGCAACTGGGATTGCACCTGTCGTCCACAGGAGGGCGCCTAGCTGGGAAGTCCAGTACATTCCATATTAAAGTTGTTGCAAGTGCATTTTTTGTGTAAAAGACAGACACACACACACACACACACACACACACACACACACACACACACACACACACACACACACACAGTAAGGTCTGAAGTGCAAAATTTGAATTACATTCCTTTGTATCTCTCCCTCTCTCTCTCTCTCTCTCTCTCTCTCTCTCTGTCTCTCTCTCTCTCTCTCTGTCAACACACACACACACACACACACTCACACACACCAAAGCACACAGACAGAAGCTGGTCACAACTGCTGTGCAACTGGGATTGAACCAGGGGGGCTCCCTCTGCTGGCTCAATGCGGTACAAAGTGTCAGAAGCTGTTAGATATCTGCTTTTGACAATCAATTGCACCTGTCATCCACAGGAGGGCGCCTAGCTGGGAAGTCCAGTACATTCCATATTAAAGTTGTTGCAAGTGCATTTTTTGTGTAAAAGACAGACACACACACACACACACACACACACACACACACACACACACTGTAAGGTCTGAAGTGCAAAATTTGAATTACATTCCTTTGTATCTCTCCCTCTCTCTCTCTCTCTCTCTCTCTCTGTCTCTCTCTCTCTCTCTCTCTCTCTGTCAACACACACACACACACACACACACACACACACACACACACACACACTGTAAGGTCTGAAGTGCAAAATTTGAATTACATTCCTTTGTATCTCTCCCTCTCTCTCTCTCTCTCTGTCTCTCTCTCTCTCTCTCTGTCAACACACACACGCACACACACACACACACACGCTCAATGGAGTATAAAATAAAGACCGGGGCAGTTCTCTCACTGGAGTCTCTTAGAGTGGAGGCTGCCCTTGCTAGCAAGAAGTTCTGTGTGTTTCTCTTCTCTGAGTCTTTACTGAAGAAGTGTTTTATAACATTTTCCTTAACAACTGACATGTGTTTTTTGTGTAAAAGAGAGAGACACACACACACACACACACACACACACACACACACACACACACACACACTCACACTCAGCGGCTCAGAGATGAGGGAAAAACAACAGAAATCAGGATAGATTTTAATGTCAGGAGATGCCCTGTGATGCTGGGGCCATTGTGTAAGATTGGAATGTGTACCAGTGGCTGGTGGGTGGTCCTTGAAGGTCCCAGGAGGAGGCGGCGAGGAGGCAGCGGGTGGCTGGGCTTCGGCCTTGGCCCAGGAACGTCATTTATTCTGCGTGGTGCCGCGTGTGCCCTGTGCAGCTTCGATGTGTGCGGCTGATGCTCTGTGGTTCCTGTTCCTGTCATAAAAGGCCCTGTACAAGGGGATAAGAAATGCATCATTGGTTACCAAAATAAAACAGTGTCTTTCTGCCTGTGTCATTCTGTTTGGTTTCTTTGAGCGTTTGTTTCTTAAATACACAGCAAGTGTCACTCTCTCTCTCTCTCTCTCTGTCACACACACACACACACACACACACCAAAGCACACACACCAAAGCGCGCACACACACACACACACACACACACACCAAAGCGCGCACACACACACACACACACACACAGACACAGACACTGTGAGGTTTGCAGTGCAAAATTTGAATTTTAGTGCATGGTGATTTGTCTCCCTCCAGTGGCCCACGGCAGGTATGATGAGGCTTAAATGATAGGTTATGGGGAAAAAGCCAGGAGAGGATGGGACAAAAGTGGAATAACTGAAAAAGTAAGAGGTGTAGAGGGCTGATGTTGGTGTCTAGGTGGGGGTTTTGGTGGGTGCCGGACGCTGTGGCGAAGAGGCCACGCCGATGGCTTCTTCGGTTCTGGAGATATGGCGAATCGGACCAAAAAGGATGGGACAAAACGGTCCCAGTCGGAGAAAGGAAGGTGCAGAGGGCCTGGGTCCACCACCACTGTACTCAGCAGGCCCTGCCGGGTCGTTCGACACGCAGCATGGCAGGGATCGGTGACATAACATGTAGCAGTTTCCCTTCACAGAAGCGTCTGCAGCAGGTGGGTGGAGGAGGAGGCAGCAGAACCAGGCCTTTGGAGCACTGTGTCATCTCCTGGTCCTGATGCTTTGAATCTCCCTCTCTGTCTGTCTGTCTGTCTGTCTGTCACACACACACACACACACACACACACAGAAGCTGGTCAAGTGCTGTGCAACTGGGATTGCACCTGTCGTCCACAGGAGGGCGCCTAGCTGGGAAGTCCAGTACATTCCATATTAAAGTTGTTGCAAGTGCATTTTTTGTGTAAAAGACAGACACACACACACACACACACACACACACACACACACACACACACACACAGTAAGGTCTGAAGTGCAAAATTTGAATTACATTCCTTTGTATCTCTCCCTCTCTCTCTCTCTCTCTCTCTCTCTCTCTCTCTCTCTCTCTCTCTCTGTCTCTCTCTCTCTCTCTCTGTCAACACACACACACACACACACACACACTCACACACACCAAAGCACACAGACAGAAGCTGGTCACAACTGCTGTGCAACTGGGATTGAACCAGGGGGGCTCCCTCTGCTGGCTCAATGCGGTACAAAGTGTCAGAAGCTGTTAGATATCTGCTTTTGACAATCAATTGCACCTGTCATCCACAGGAGGGCGCCTAGCTGGGAAGTCCAGTACATTCCATATTAAAGTTGTTGCAAGTGCATTTTTTGTGTAAAAGACAGACACACACACACACACACACACACACACACACACACACACTGTAAGGTCTGAAGTGCAAAATTTGAATTACATTCCTTTGTATCTCTCCCTCTCTCTCTCTCTCTCTCTCTCTCTCTCTGTCTCTCTCTCTCTCTCTCTCTCTCTCTCTGTCAACACACACACACACACACACACACACACACACACACACACTGTAAGGTCTGAAGTGCAAAATTTGAATTACATTCCTTTGTATCTCTCCCTCTCTCTCTCTCTCTCTGTCTCTCTCTCTCTCTCTCTGTCAACACACACACGCACACACACACGCTCAATGGAGTATAAAATAAAGACCGGGGCAGTTCTCTCACTGGAGTCTCTTAGAGTGGAGGCTGCCCTTGCTAGCAAGAAGTTCTGTGTGTTTCTCTTCTCTGAGTCTTTACTGAAGAAGTGTTTTATAACATTTTCCTTAACAACTGACATGTGTTTTTTGTGTAAAAGAGAGAGACACACACACACACACACACACACACACACACACACACACACACACACACACACACACACACTCACACTCAGCGGCTCAGAGATGAGGGAAAAACAACAGAAATCAGGATAGATTTTAATGTCAGGAGATGCCCTGTGATGCTGGGGCCATTGTGTAAGATTGGAATGTGTACCAGTGGCTGGTGGGTGGTCCTTGAAGGTCCCAGGAGGAGGCGGCGAGGAGGCAGCGGGTGGCTGGGCTTCGGCCTTGGCCCAGGAACGTCATTTATTCTGCGTGGTGCCGCGTGTGCCCTGTGCAGCTTCGATGTGTGCGGCTGATGCTCTGTGGTTCCTGTTCCTGTCATAAAAGGCCCTGTACAAGGGGATAAGAAATGCATCATTGGTTACCAAAATAAAACAGTGTCTTTCTGCCTGTGTCATTCTGTTTGGTTTCTTTGAGCGTTTGTTTCTTAAATACACAGCAAGTGTCACTCTCTCTCTCTCTCTCTCTGTCACACACACACACACACACACACACCAAAGCACACACACCAAAGCGCGCACACACACACACACACACACACACACCAAAGCGCGCACACACACACACACACACACACACACACAGACACAGACACTGTGAGGTTTGCAGTGCAAAATTTGAATTTTAGTGCATGGTGATTTGTCTCCCTCCAGTGGCCCACGGCAGGTATGATGAGGCTTAAATGATAGGTTATGGGGAAAAAGCCAGGAGAGGATGGGACAAAAGTGGAATAACTGAAAAAGTAAGAGGTGTAGAGGGCTGATGTTGGTGTCTAGGTGGGGGTTTTGGTGGGTGCCGGACGCTGTGGCGAAGAGGCCACGCCGATGGCTTCTTCGGTTCTGGAGATATGGCGAATCGGACCAAAAAGGATGGGACAAAACGGTCCCAGTCGGAGAAAGGAAGGTGCAGAGGGCCTGGGTCCACCACCACTGTACTCAGCAGGCCCTGCCGGGTCGTTCGACACGCAGCATGGCAGGGATCGGTGACATAACATGTAGCAGTTTCCCTTCACAGAAGCGTCTGCAGCAGGTGGGTGGAGGAGGAGGCAGCAGAACCAGGCCTTTGGAGCACTGTGTCATCTCCTGGTCCTGATGCTTTGAATCTCCCTCTCTGTCTGTCTGTCTGTCTGTCTGTCACACACACACACACACACACACACACACACACACACACACACACACACACACACACACACAGAAGCTGGTCAAGTGCTGTGCAACTGGGATTGCACCTGTCGTCCACAGGAGGGCGCCTAGCTGGGAAGTCCAGTACATTCCATATTAAAGTTGTTGCAAGTGCATTTTTTGTGTAAAAGACAGACACACACACACACACACACACACACACACACACACACACTGTAAGGTCTGAAGTGCAAAATTTGAATTACATTCCTTTGTATCTCTCCCTCTCTCTCTCTCTCTCTCTCTCTCTGTCTCTCTCTCTCTCTCTCTCTCTCTGTCAACACACACACACACACACACACACACACACACTCAATGGAGTATAAAATAAAGACCGGGGCAGTTCTCTCACTGGAGTCTCTTAGAGTGGAGGCTGCCCTTGCTAGCAAGAAGTTCTGTGTGTTTCTCTTCTCTGAGTCTTTACTGAAGAAGTGTTTTATAACATTTTCCTTAACAACTGACATGTGTTTTTTGTGTAAAAGAGAGAGAGACACACACACACACACACACACACACACACACACACACACACACACACACACACACTCACACTCACAGGCTCAGAGATGAGGGAAAAACAACAGAAATCAGGATAGATTTTAATGTCAGGAGATGCCCTGTGATGCTGGGGCCATTGTGTAAGATTGGAATGTGTACCAGTGGCTGGTGGGTGGTCCTTGAAGGTCCCGGGAGGAGGCGGCGAGGAGGCAGCGGGTGGCTGGGCTTGAGCTGTGGATCAGGGACGTCATTAATTCTGCCTGGTGCTGCGTGTGCCCTGTGCAGCTTGGATGTCTGCCGCTGACGCTCTGTGGTTCCTGTTCTGCTGATCTCCTGGTCCACACACGGCTTCAGGGTGTACTGTACAAGGGGAGAAGAAATGCATCATTGGTTACCAAAATAAAACAGTGTCTTTCTGCCTGTGTCATTCTGTTTGGTTTCTTTGAGCGTTTGTTTCTTAAATACACAGCAAGTGTCACTCTCTCTCTCTCTCTGTCACACACACACACACACACACACACACACACACACACACACACACAGACACTGTGAGGTCTGCAGTTCAAAATTTGAATCTCAGAGCTTGGTGTTTTTGTCTCCCTCCAGTGGACAAATGCAGGTATGATGAGGGTTGGTTAGGTTAGGGGGTAATAGCCAGAGCTTGACGGAATAAAATGGAATAACTGGGAAAGTAAGTGTCGTAGAGGGATGAAAGTGGTGTCTACGGGGGGGTTTCGGGGTGCTCCGGACACCCTGGTGAAGACCCCATGTCGATAGCACCAACGGTTCTGGACTTGGTGTAAATGGGTCCAAATTTGACGGAATAAAAAGGTCAAAGTGGCAGATAGGAGTGTCCGATCGGGCCGATTCCACCACCACTGTACTCAGCAGGCCCTGCCGGGTCGTTAGACACGCAGCATGGCAGGGATCGGTGACATAACATGTAGCAGTTTCCCTTCACAGAAGCGTCTGCAGCAGGTGGGTGGAGGAGGAGGCAGCAGAACCAGGCCTTTGGAGCACTGTGTCATCTCCTGGTCCTGATGCTTTGAATCTCCCTCTCTGTCTGTCTGTCTGTCTGTCTGTCACACACACACACACACAGAAGCTGGTCAAGTGCTGTGCAACTGGGATTGCACCTGTCGTCCACAGGAGGGCGCCTAGCTGGGAAGTCCAGTACATTCCATATTAAAGTTGTTGCAAGTGCATTTTTTGTGTAAAAGACAGACACACACACACACACACACACACACACACACACACACACACACACACACACACACACACACACAGTAAGGTCTGAAGTGCAAAATTTGAATTACATTCCTTTGTATCTCTCCCTCTCTCTCTCTCTCTCTCTCTCTCTCTCTCTCTGTCTCTCTCTCTGTCAACACACACACACACACACACACTCACACACACCAAAGCACACAGACAGAAGCTGGTCACAACTGCTGTGCAACTGGGATTGAACCAGGGGGGCTCCCTCTGCTGGCTCAATGCGGTACAAAGTGTCAGAAGCTGTTAGATATCTGCTTTTGACAATCAATTGCACCTGTCATCCACAGGAGGGCGCCTAGCTGGGAAGTCCAGTACATTCCATATTAAAGTTGTTGCAAGTGCATTTTTTGTGTAAAAGACAGACACACACACACACACACACACACACACACACACACACTGTAAGGTCTGAAGTGCAAAATTTGAATTACATTCCTTTGTATCTCTCCCTCTCTCTCTCTCTCTCTCTCTCTCTGTCTCTCTCTCTGTCTCTCTCTCTCTGTCAACACACACACACACACACACACACACACACACACACTCAATGGAGTATAAAATAAAGACCGGGGCAGTTCTCTCACTGGAGTCTCTTAGAGTGGAGGCTGCCCTTGCTAGCAAGAAGTTCTGTGTGTTTCTCTTCTCTGAGTCTTTACTGAAGAAGTGTTTTATAACATTTTCCTTAACAACTGACATGTGTTTTTTGTGTAAAAGAGAGAGACACACACACACACACACACACACACACACACACACACACACACACACACACACACTCACACTCAGCGGCTCAGAGATGAGGGAAAAACAACAGAAATCAGGATAGATTTTAATGTCAGGAGATGCCCTGTGATGCTGGGGCCATTGTGTAAGATTGGAATGTGTACCAGTGGCTGGTGGGTGGTCCTTGAAGGTCCCAGGAGGAGGCGGCGAGGAGGCAGCGGGTGGCTGGGCTTGAGCTGTGGATCAGGGACGTCATTAATTCTGCCTGGTGCTGCGTGTGCCCTGTGCAGCTTGGATGTCTGCCGCTGACGCTCTGTGGTTCCTGTTCTGCTGATCTCCTGGTCCACACACGGCTTCAGGGTGTACTGTACAAGGGGAGAAGAAATGCATCATTGGTTACCAAAATAAAACAGTGTCTTTCTGCCTGTGTCATTCTGTTTGGTTTCTTTGAGCGTTTGTTTCTTAAATACACAGCAAGTGTCACTCTCTCTCTCTCTCTGTCACACACACACACACACACACACACACACACACACACACACACAGACACTGTGAGGTCTGCAGTTCAAAATTTGAATCTCAGAGCTTGGTGTTTTTGTCTCCCTCCAGTGGACAAATGCAGGTATGATGAGGGTTGGTTAGGTTAGGGGGTAATAGCCAGAGCTTGACGGAATAAAATGGAATAACTGGGAAAGTAAGTGTCGTAGAGGGATGAAAGTGGTGTCTACGGGGGGGTTTCGGGGTGCTCCGGACACCCTGGTGAAGACCCCATGTCGATAGCACCAACGGTTCTGGACTTGGTGTAAATGGGTCCAAATTTGACGGAATAAAAAGGTCAAAGTGGCAGATAGGAGTGTCCGATCGGGCCGATTCCACCACCACTGTACTCAGCAGGCCCTGCCGGGTCGTTCGACACGCAGCATGGCAGGGATCGGTGACATAACATGTAGCAGTTTCCCTTCACAGAAGCGTCTGCAGCAGGTGGGTGGAGGAGGAGGCAGCAGAACCAGGCCTTTGGAGCACTGTGTCATCTCCTGGTCCTGATGCTTTGAATCTCCCTCTCTGTCTGTCTGTCTGTCTGTCTGTCACACACACACACACACACACACAGAAGCTGGTCAAGTGCTGTGCAACTGGGATTGCACCTGTCGTCCACAGGAGGGCGCCTAGCTGGGAAGTCCAGTACATTCCATATTAAAGTTGTTGCAAGTGCATTTTTTGTGTAAAAGACAGACACACACACACACACACACACACACACAGTAAGGTCTGAAGTGCAAAATTTGAATTACATTCCTTTGTATCTCTCCCTCTCTCTCTCTCTCTCTCTCTCTCTCTCTCTCTGTCTCTCTGTCTCTCTCTCTGTCAACACACACACACACACACACACTCACACACACCAAAGCACACAGACAGAAGCTGGTCACAACTGCTGTGCAACTGGGATTGAACCAGGGGGGCTCCCTCTGCTGGCTCAATGCGGTACAAAGTGTCAGAAGCTGTTAGATATCTGCTTTTGACAATCAATTGCACCTGTCATCCACAGGAGGGCGCCTAGCTGGGAAGTCCAGTACATTCCATATTAAAGTTGTTGCAAGTGCATTTTTTGTGTAAAAGACACACACACACACACACACACACACACACACACACACACACACACACACACACTGTAAGGTCTGAAGTGCAAAATTTGAATTACATTCCTTTGTATCTCTCCCTCTCTCTCTCTCTCTCTCTCTCTGTCTCTCTCTCTGTCTCTCTCTCTCTCTCTCTCTCTCTCTCTGTCAACACACACACACACACACACACACACACACACACACACACACACACACACACTGTAAGGTCTGAAGTGCAAAATTTGAATTACATTCCTTTGTATCTCTCCCTCTCTCTCTCTCTCTCTGTCTCTCTCTCTCTCTCTCTGTCAACACACACACGCACACACACACGCTCAATGGAGTATAAAATAAAGACCGGGGCAGTTCTCTCACTGGAGTCTCTTAGAGTGGAGGCTGCCCTTGCTAGCAAGAAGTTCTGTGTGTTTCTCTTCTCTGAGTCTTTACTGAAGAAGTGTTTTATAACATTTTCCTTAACAACTGACATGTGTTTTTTGTGTAAAAGAGAGAGACACACACACACACACACACACACACACACACACACACACACACACACTCACACTCAGCGGCTCAGAGATGAGGGAAAAACAACAGAAATCAGGATAGATTTTAATGTCAGGAGATGCCCTGTGATGCTGGGGCCATTGTGTAAGATTGGAATGTGTACCAGTGGCTGGTGGGTGGTCCTTGAAGGTCCCGGGAGGAGGCGGCGAGGAGGCAGCGGGTGGCTGGGCTTCGGCCTTGGCCCAGGAACGTCATTTATTCTGCGTGGTGCCGCGTGTGCCCTGTGCAGCTTCGATGTGTGCGGCTGACGCTCTGTGGTTCCTGTTCCTGTCATAAAAGGCCCTGTACAAGGGGATAAGAAATGCATCATTGGTTACCAAAATAAAACAGTGTCTTTCTGCCTGTGTCATTCTGTTTGGTTTCTTTGAGCGTTTGTTTCTTAAATACACAGCAAGTGTCACTCTCTCTCTCTCTCTCTCTGTCACACACACACACACACACACACACACACCAAAGCACACACACCAAAGCGCGCACACACACACACACACACACACACACACACACCAAAGCGCGCACACACACACACACACACACACACACACAGACACAGACACTGTGAGGTTTGCAGTGCAAAATTTGAATTTTAGTGCATGGTGATTTGTCTCCCTCCAGTGGCCCACGGCAGGTATGATGAGGCTTAAATGATAGGATAGGTTATGGGGAAAAAGCCAGGAGAGGATGGGACAAAAGTGGAATAACTGAAAAAGTAAGAGGTGTAGAGGGCTGATGTTGGTGTCTAGGTGGGGGTTTTGGTGGGTGCCGGACGCTGTGGCGAAGAGGCCACGCCGATGGCTTCTTCGGTTCTGGAGATATGGCGAATCGGACCAAAAAGGATGGGACAAAACGGTCCCAGTCGGAGAAAGGAAGGTGCAGAGGGCCTGGGTCCACCACCACTGTACTCAGCAGGCCCTGCCGGGTCGTTCGACACGCAGCATGGCAGGGATCGGTGACATAACATGTAGCAGTTTCCCTTCACAGAAGCGTCTGCAGCAGGTGGGTGGAGGAGGAGGCAGCAGAACCAGGCCTTTGGAGCACTGTGTCATCTCCTGGTCCTGATGCTTTGAATCTCCCTCTCTGTCTGTCTGTCTGTCTGTCTGTCTGTCACACACACACACACACACACACACACACACACACACACACACACACACACACACAGAAGCTGGTCAAGTGCTGTGCAACTGGGATTGCACCTGTCGTCCACAGGAGGGCGCCTAGCTGGGAAGTCCAGTACATTCCATATTAAAGTTGTTGCAAGTGCATTTTTTGTGTAAAAGACAGACACACACACACACACACACACACACACACACACACACACACACACAGTAAGGTCTGAAGTGCAAAATTTGAATTACATTCCTTTGTATCTCTCCCTCTCTCTCTCTCTCTCTCTCTCTCTCTCTCTGTCTCTCTCTCTCTCTCTCTGTCAACACACACACACACACACACACACACACACACTCAATGGAGTATAAAATAAAGACCGGGGCAGTTCTCTCACTGGAGTCTCTTAGAGTGGAGGCTGCCCTTGCTAGCAAGAAGTTCTGTGTGTTTCTCTTCTCTGAGTCTTTACTGAAGAAGTGTTTTATAACATTTTCCTTAACAACTGACATGTGTTTTTTGTGTAAAAGAGAGAGAGACACACACACACACACACACACACACACACACACACACACACACACACACACACACACACTCACACTCACAGGCTCAGAGATGAGGGAAAAACAACAGAAATCAGGATAGATTTTAATGTCAGGAGATGCCCTGTGATGCTGGGGCCATTGTGTAAGATTGGAATGTGTACCAGTGGCTGGTGGGTGGTCCTTGAAGGTCCCGGGAGGAGGCGGCGAGGAGGCAGCGGGTGGCTGGGCTTGAGCTGTGGATCAGGGACGTCATTAATTCTGCCTGGTGCTGCGTGTGCCCTGTGCAGCTTGGATGTCTGCCGCTGACGCTCTGTGGTTCCTGTTCTGCTGATCTCCTGGTCCACACACGGCTTCAGGGTGTACTGTACAAGGGGAGAAGAAATGCATCATTGGTTACCAAAATAAAACAGTGTCTTTCTGCCTGTGTCATTCTGTTTGGTTTCTTTGAGCGTTTGTTTCTTAAATACACAGCAAGTGTCACTCTCTCTCTCTCTCTGTCACACACACACACACACACACACACACACACACACACACACACACACACACACACACACACACAGACACTGTGAGGTCTGCAGTTCAAAATTTGAATCTCAGAGCTTGGTGTTTTTGTCTCCCTCCAGTGGACAAATGCAGGTATGATGAGGGTTGGTTAGGTTAGGTTAGGGGGTAATAGCCAGAGCTTGACGGAATAAAATGGAATAACTGGGAAAGTAAGTGTCGTAGAGGGATGAAAGTGGTGTCTACGGGGGGGTTTCGGGGTGCTCCGGACACCCTGGTGAAGACCCCATGTCGATAGCACCAACGGTTCTGGACTTGGTGTAAATGGGTCCAAATTTGACGGAATAAAAAGGTCAAAGTGGCAGATAGGAGTGTCCGATCGGGCCGATTCCACCACCACTGTACTCAGCAGGCCCTGCCGGGTCGTTCGACACGCAGCATGGCAGGGATCGGTGACATAACATGTAGCAGTTTCCCTTCACAGAAGCGTCTGCAGCAGGTGGGTGGAGGAGGAGGCAGCAGAACCAGGCCTTTGGAGCACTGTGTCATCTCCTGGTCCTGATGCTTTGAATCTCCCTCTCTGTCTGTCTGTCTGTCTGTCTGTCACACACACACACACACACACACAGAAGCTGGTCAAGTGCTGTGCAACTGGGATTGCACCTGTCGTCCACAGGAGGGCGCCTAGCTGGGAAGTCCAGTACATTCCATATTAAAGTTGTTGCAAGTGCATTTTTTGTGTAAAAGACAGACACACACACACACACACACACACACACACACACACACACACACACACACACACAGTAAGGTCTGAAGTGCAAAATTTGAATTACATTCCTTTGTATCTCTCCCTCTCTCTCTCTCTCTCTCTCTCTCTCTCTCTGTCTCTCTCTCTCTCTCTCTGTCAACACACACACACACACACACACTCACACACACCAAAGCACACAGACAGAAGCTGGTCACAACTGCTGTGCAACTGGGATTGAACCAGGGGGGCTCCCTCTGCTGGCTCAATGCGGTACAAAGTGTCAGAAGCTGTTAGATATCTGCTTTTGACAATCAATTGCACCTGTCATCCACAGGAGGGCGCCTAGCTGGGAAGTCCAGTACATTCCATATTAAAGTTGTTGCAAGTGCATTTTTTGTGTAAAAGACAGACACACACACACACACACACACACACACACACACACACACACACACTGTAAGGTCTGAAGTGCAAAATTTGAATTACATTCCTTTGTATCTCTCCCTCTCTCTCTCTCTCTCTCTCTCTCTGTCTCTCTCTCTCTCTCTCTCTCTCTGTCAACACACACACACACACACACACACACACACACACACACACACACACTGTAAGGTCTGAAGTGCAAAATTTGAATTACATTCCTTTGTATCTCTCCCTCTCTCTCTCTCTCTCTGTCTCTCTCTCTCTCTCTCTGTCAACACACACACGCACACACACACGCTCAATGGAGTATAAAATAAAGACCGGGGCAGTTCTCTCACTGGAGTCTCTTAGAGTGGAGGCTGCCCTTGCTAGCAAGAAGTTCTGTGTGTTTCTCTTCTCTGAGTCTTTACTGAAGAAGTGTTTTATAACATTTTCCTTAACAACTGACATGTGTTTTTTGTGTAAAAGAGAGAGACACACACACACACACACACACACACACACACACACACACACACACACACACACTCACACTCAGCGGCTCAGAGATGAGGGAAAAACAACAGAAATCAGGATAGATTTTAATGTCAGGAGATGCCCTGTGATGCTGGGGCCATTGTGTAAGATTGGAATGTGTACCAGTGGCTGGTGGGTGGTCCTTGAAGGTCCCAGGAGGAGGCGGCGAGGAGGCAGCGGGTGGCTGGGCTTCGGCCTTGGCCCAGGAACGTCATTTATTCTGCGTGGTGCCGCGTGTGCCCTGTGCAGCTTCGATGTGTGCGGCTGATGCTCTGTGGTTCCTGTTCCTGTCATAAAAGGCCCTGTACAAGGGGATAAGAAATGCATCATTGGTTACCAAAATAAAACAGTGTCTTTCTGCCTGTGTCATTCTGTTTGGTTTCTTTGAGCGTTTGTTTCTTAAATACACAGCAAGTGTCACTCTCTCTCTCTCTCTCTCTGTCACACACACACACACACACACACACCAAAGCACACACACCAAAGCGCGCACACACACACACACACACACACACACCAAAGCGCGCACACACACACACACACACACACAGACACAGACACTGTGAGGTTTGCAGTGCAAAATTTGAATTTTAGTGCATGGTGATTTGTCTCCCTCCAGTGGCCCACGGCAGGTATGATGAGGCTTAAATGATAGGTTATGGGGAAAAAGCCAGGAGAGGATGGGACAAAAGTGGAATAACTGAAAAAGTAAGAGGTGTAGAGGGCTGATGTTGGTGTCTAGGTGGGGGTTTTGGTGGGTGCCGGACGCTGTGGCGAAGAGGCCACGCCGATGGCTTCTTCGGTTCTGGAGATATGGCGAATCGGACCAAAAAGGATGGGACAAAACGGTCCCAGTCGGAGAAAGGAAGGTGCAGAGGGCCTGGGTCCACCACCACTGTACTCAGCAGGCCCTGCCGGGTCGTTCGACACGCAGCATGGCAGGGATCGGTGACATAACATGTAGCAGTTTCCCTTCACAGAAGCGTCTGCAGCAGGTGGGTGGAGGAGGAGGCAGCAGAACCAGGCCTTTGGAGCACTGTGTCATCTCCTGGTCCTGATGCTTTGAATCTCCCTCTCTGTCTGTCTGTCTGTCTGTCTGTCACACACACACACACACACACACACACACACACACACACACACACACACACACAGAAGCTGGTCAAGTGCTGTGCAACTGGGATTGCACCTGTCGTCCACAGGAGGGCGCCTAGCTGGGAAGTCCAGTACATTCCATATTAAAGTTGTTGCAAGTGCATTTTTTGTGTAAAAGACAGACACACACACACACACACACACACACACACACACACAGTAAGGTCTGAAGTGCAAAATTTGAATTACATTCCTTTGTATCTCTCCCTCTCTCTCTCTCTCTCTCTCTCTCTCTCTCTGTCTCTCTCTCTCTCTCTCTGTCAACACACACACACACACACACACACTCACACACACCAAAGCACACAGACAGAAGCTGGTCACAACTGCTGTGCAACTGGGATTGAACCAGGGGGGCTCCCTCTGCTGGCTCAATGCGGTACAAAGTGTCAGAAGCTGTTAGATATCTGCTTTTGACAATCAATTGCACCTGTCATCCACAGGAGGGCGCCTAGCTGGGAAGTCCAGTACATTCCATATTAAAGTTGTTGCAAGTGCATTTTTTGTGTAAAAGACAGACACACACACACACACACACACACACACACACACACACACTGTAAGGTCTGAAGTGCAAAATTTGAATTACATTCCTTTGTATCTCTCCCTCTCTCTCTCTCTCTCTCTCTCTCTGTCTCTCTCTCTCTCTCTCTCTCTCTGTCAACACACACACACACACACACACACACACACACTCAATGGAGTATAAAATAAAGACCGGGGCAGTTCTCTCACTGGAGTCTCTTAGAGTGGAGGCTGCCCTTGCTAGCAAGAAGTTCTGTGTGTTTCTCTTCTCTGAGTCTTTACTGAAGAAGTGTTTTATAACATTTTCCTTAACAACTGACATGTGTTTTTTGTGTAAAAGAGAGAGAGACACACACACACACACACACACACACACACACACACACACACACACACACACACACACTCACACTCACAGGCTCAGAGATGAGGGAAAAACAACAGAAATCAGGATAGATTTTAATGTCAGGAGATGCCCTGTGATGCTGGGGCCATTGTGTAAGATTGGAATGTGTACCAGTGGCTGGTGGGTGGTCCTTGAAGGTCCCGGGAGGAGGCGGCGAGGAGGCAGCGGGTGGCTGGGCTTGAGCTGTGGATCAGGGACGTCATTAATTCTGCCTGGTGCTGCGTGTGCCCTGTGCAGCTTGGATGTCTGCCGCTGACGCTCTGTGGTTCCTGTTCTGCTGATCTCCTGGTCCACACACGGCTTCAGGGTGTACTGTACAAGGGGAGAAGAAATGCATCATTGGTTACCAAAATAAAACAGTGTCTTTCTGCCTGTGTCATTCTGTTTGGTTTCTTTGAGCGTTTGTTTCTTAAATACACAGCAAGTGTCACTCTCTCTCTCTCTCTGTCACACACACACACACACACACACACACACACACACACACACACACACACACAGACACTGTGAGGTCTGCAGTTCAAAATTTGAATCTCAGAGCTTGGTGTTTTTGTCTCCCTCCAGTGGACAAATGCAGGTATGATGAGGGTTGGTTAGGTTAGGGGGTAATAGCCAGAGCTTGACGGAATAAAATGGAATAACTGGGAAAGTAAGTGTCGTAGAGGGATGAAAGTGGTGTCTACGGGGGGGTTTCGGGGTGCTCCGGACACCCTGGTGAAGACCCCATGTCGATAGCACCAACGGTTCTGGACTTGGTGTAAATGGGTCCAAATTTGACGGAATAAAAAGGTCAAAGTGGCAGATAGGAGTGTCCGATCGGGCCGATTCCACCACCACTGTACTCAGCAGGCCCTGCCGGGTCGTTCGACACGCAGCATGGCAGGGATCGGTGACATAACATGTAGCAGTTTCCCTTCACAGAAGCGTCTGCAGCAGGTGGGTGGAGGAGGAGGCAGCAGAACCAGGCCTTTGGAGCACTGTGTCATCTCCTGGTCCTGATGCTTTGAATCTCCCTCTCTGTCTGTCTGTCTGTCTGTCTGTCACACACACACACACACACACACAGAAGCTGGTCAAGTGCTGTGCAACTGGGATTGCACCTGTCGTCCACAGGAGGGCGCCTAGCTGGGAAGTCCAGTACATTCCATATTAAAGTTGTTGCAAGTGCATTTTTTGTGTAAAAGACAGACAGACACACACACACACACACACACACACACACACACACACACACACACACACACACAGTAAGGTCTGAAGTGCAAAATTTGAATTACATTCCTTTGTATCTCTCCCTCTCTCTCTCTCTCTCTCTCTCTCTCTCTCTGTCTCTCTCTCTCTCTCTCTGTCAACACACACACACACACACACACTCACACACACCAAAGCACACAGACAGAAGCTGGTCACAACTGCTGTGCAACTGGGATTGAACCAGGGGGGCTCCCTCTGCTGGCTCAATGCGGTACAAAGTGTCAGAAGCTGTTAGATATCTGCTTTTGACAATCAATTGCACCTGTCATCCACAGGAGGGCGCCTAGCTGGGAAGTCCAGTACATTCCATATTAAAGTTGTTGCAAGTGCATTTTTTGTGTAAAAGACAGACACACACACACACACACACACACACACACACACACACACACTGTAAGGTCTGAAGTGCAAAATTTGAATTACATTCCTTTGTATCTCTCCCTCTCTCTCTCTCTCTCTCTCTCTCTGTCTCTCTCTCTCTCTCTCTCTCTCTGTCAACACACACACACACACACACACACACACACACACACACACACACACTGTAAGGTCTGAAGTGCAAAATTTGAATTACATTCCTTTGTATCTCTCCCTCTCTCTCTCTCTCTCTGTCTCTCTCTCTCTCTCTCTGTCAACACACACACGCACACACACACGCTCAATGGAGTATAAAATAAAGACCGGGGCAGTTCTCTCACTGGAGTCTCTTAGAGTGGAGGCTGCCCTTGCTAGCAAGAAGTTCTGTGTGTTTCTCTTCTCTGAGTCTTTACTGAAGAAGTGTTTTATAACATTTTCCTTAACAACTGACATGTGTTTTTTGTGTAAAAGAGAGAGACACACACACACACACACACACACACACACACACACACACACACACACACTCACACTCAGCGGCTCAGAGATGAGGGAAAAACAACAGAAATCAGGATAGATTTTAATGTCAGGAGATGCCCTGTGATGCTGGGGCCATTGTGTAAGATTGGAATGTGTACCAGTGGCTGGTGGGTGGTCCTTGAAGGTCCCAGGAGGAGGCGGCGAGGAGGCAGCGGGTGGCTGGGCTTCGGCCTTGGCCCAGGAACGTCATTTATTCTGCGTGGTGCCGCGTGTGCCCTGTGCAGCTTCGATGTGTGCGGCTGATGCTCTGTGGTTCCTGTTCCTGTCATAAAAGGCCCTGTACAAGGGGATAAGAAATGCATCATTGGTTACCAAAATAAAACAGTGTCTTTCTGCCTGTGTCATTCTGTTTGGTTTCTTTGAGCGTTTGTTTCTTAAATACACAGCAAGTGTCACTCTCTCTCTCTCTCTCTCTGTCACACACACACACACACACACACACCAAAGCACACACACCAAAGCGCGCACACACACACACACACACACACACACCAAAGCGCGCACACACACACACACACACACACAGACACAGACACTGTGAGGTTTGCAGTGCAAAATTTGAATTTTAGTGCATGGTGATTTGTCTCCCTCCAGTGGCCCACGGCAGGTATGATGAGGCTTAAATGATAGGTTATGGGGAAAAAGCCAGGAGAGGATGGGACAAAAGTGGAATAACTGAAAAAGTAAGAGGTGTAGAGGGCTGATGTTGGTGTCTAGGTGGGGGTTTTGGTGGGTGCCGGACGCTGTGGCGAAGAGGCCACGCCGATGGCTTCTTCGGTTCTGGAGATATGGCGAATCGGACCAAAAAGGATGGGACAAAACGGTCCCAGTCGGAGAAAGGAAGGTGCAGAGGGCCTGGGTCCACCACCACTGTACTCAGCAGGCCCTGCCGGGTCGTTCGACACGCAGCATGGCAGGGATCGGTGACATAACATGTAGCAGTTTCCCTTCACAGAAGCGTCTGCAGCAGGTGGGTGGAGGAGGAGGCAGCAGAACCAGGCCTTTGGAGCACTGTGTCATCTCCTGGTCCTGATGCTTTGAATCTCCCTCTCTGTCTGTCTGTCTGTCTGTCTGTCACACACACACACACACACACACACACAGAAGCTGGTCAAGTGCTGTGCAACTGGGATTGCACCTGTCGTCCACAGGAGGGCGCCTAGCTGGGAAGTCCAGTACATTCCATATTAAAGTTGTTGCAAGTGCATTTTTTGTGTAAAAGACAGACACACACACACACACACACACACACACACACACACACACACACACACAGTAAGGTCTGAAGTGCAAAATTTGAATTACATTCCTTTGTATCTCTCCCTCTCTCTCTCTCTCTCTCTCTCTCTCTCTCTCTCTCTCTCTCTCTCTGTCTCTCTCTCTCTCTCTCTGTCAACACACACACACACACACACACACACTCACACACACCAAAGCACACAGACAGAAGCTGGTCACAACTGCTGTGCAACTGGGATTGAACCAGGGGGGCTCCCTCTGCTGGCTCAATGCGGTACAAAGTGTCAGAAGCTGTTAGATATCTGCTTTTGACAATCAATTGCACCTGTCATCCACAGGAGGGCGCCTAGCTGGGAAGTCCAGTACATTCCATATTAAAGTTGTTGCAAGTGCATTTTTTGTGTAAAAGACAGACACACACACACACACACACACACACACACACACACACACTGTAAGGTCTGAAGTGCAAAATTTGAATTACATTCCTTTGTATCTCTCCCTCTCTCTCTCTCTCTCTCTCTCTCTCTCTGTCTCTCTCTCTCTCTCTCTCTCTCTCTCTGTCAACACACACACACACACACACACACACACACACACACACACTGTAAGGTCTGAAGTGCAAAATTTGAATTACATTCCTTTGTATCTCTCCCTCTCTCTCTCTCTCTCTGTCTCTCTCTCTCTCTCTCTGTCAACACACACACGCACACACACACGCTCAATGGAGTATAAAATAAAGACCGGGGCAGTTCTCTCACTGGAGTCTCTTAGAGTGGAGGCTGCCCTTGCTAGCAAGAAGTTCTGTGTGTTTCTCTTCTCTGAGTCTTTACTGAAGAAGTGTTTTATAACATTTTCCTTAACAACTGACATGTGTTTTTTGTGTAAAAGAGAGAGACACACACACACACACACACACACACACACACACACACACACACACACACACACACACACACTCACACTCAGCGGCTCAGAGATGAGGGAAAAACAACAGAAATCAGGATAGATTTTAATGTCAGGAGATGCCCTGTGATGCTGGGGCCATTGTGTAAGATTGGAATGTGTACCAGTGGCTGGTGGGTGGTCCTTGAAGGTCCCAGGAGGAGGCGGCGAGGAGGCAGCGGGTGGCTGGGCTTCGGCCTTGGCCCAGGAACGTCATTTATTCTGCGTGGTGCCGCGTGTGCCCTGTGCAGCTTCGATGTGTGCGGCTGATGCTCTGTGGTTCCTGTTCCTGTCATAAAAGGCCCTGTACAAGGGGATAAGAAATGCATCATTGGTTACCAAAATAAAACAGTGTCTTTCTGCCTGTGTCATTCTGTTTGGTTTCTTTGAGCGTTTGTTTCTTAAATACACAGCAAGTGTCACTCTCTCTCTCTCTCTCTCTGTCACACACACACACACACACACACACCAAAGCACACACACCAAAGCGCGCACACACACACACACACACACACACACCAAAGCGCGCACACACACACACACACACACACACACACAGACACAGACACTGTGAGGTTTGCAGTGCAAAATTTGAATTTTAGTGCATGGTGATTTGTCTCCCTCCAGTGGCCCACGGCAGGTATGATGAGGCTTAAATGATAGGTTATGGGGAAAAAGCCAGGAGAGGATGGGACAAAAGTGGAATAACTGAAAAAGTAAGAGGTGTAGAGGGCTGATGTTGGTGTCTAGGTGGGGGTTTTGGTGGGTGCCGGACGCTGTGGCGAAGAGGCCACGCCGATGGCTTCTTCGGTTCTGGAGATATGGCGAATCGGACCAAAAAGGATGGGACAAAACGGTCCCAGTCGGAGAAAGGAAGGTGCAGAGGGCCTGGGTCCACCACCACTGTACTCAGCAGGCCCTGCCGGGTCGTTCGACACGCAGCATGGCAGGGATCGGTGACATAACATGTAGCAGTTTCCCTTCACAGAAGCGTCTGCAGCAGGTGGGTGGAGGAGGAGGCAGCAGAACCAGGCCTTTGGAGCACTGTGTCATCTCCTGGTCCTGATGCTTTGAATCTCCCTCTCTGTCTGTCTGTCTGTCTGTCTGTCACACACACACACACACACACACACACACACACACACACACACACACACACACACACACACAGAAGCTGGTCAAGTGCTGTGCAACTGGGATTGCACCTGTCGTCCACAGGAGGGCGCCTAGCTGGGAAGTCCAGTACATTCCATATTAAAGTTGTTGCAAGTGCATTTTTTGTGTAAAAGACAGACACACACACACACACACACACACACACACACACACACACTGTAAGGTCTGAAGTGCAAAATTTGAATTACATTCCTTTGTATCTCTCCCTCTCTCTCTCTCTCTCTCTCTCTCTGTCTCTCTCTCTCTCTCTCTCTCTCTGTCAACACACACACACACACACACACACACACACACTCAATGGAGTATAAAATAAAGACCGGGGCAGTTCTCTCACTGGAGTCTCTTAGAGTGGAGGCTGCCCTTGCTAGCAAGAAGTTCTGTGTGTTTCTCTTCTCTGAGTCTTTACTGAAGAAGTGTTTTATAACATTTTCCTTAACAACTGACATGTGTTTTTTGTGTAAAAGAGAGAGAGACACACACACACACACACACACACACACACACACACACACACACACACACACACACTCACACTCACAGGCTCAGAGATGAGGGAAAAACAACAGAAATCAGGATAGATTTTAATGTCAGGAGATGCCCTGTGATGCTGGGGCCATTGTGTAAGATTGGAATGTGTACCAGTGGCTGGTGGGTGGTCCTTGAAGGTCCCGGGAGGAGGCGGCGAGGAGGCAGCGGGTGGCTGGGCTTGAGCTGTGGATCAGGGACGTCATTAATTCTGCCTGGTGCTGCGTGTGCCCTGTGCAGCTTGGATGTCTGCCGCTGACGCTCTGTGGTTCCTGTTCTGCTGATCTCCTGGTCCACACACGGCTTCAGGGTGTACTGTACAAGGGGAGAAGAAATGCATCATTGGTTACCAAAATAAAACAGTGTCTTTCTGCCTGTGTCATTCTGTTTGGTTTCTTTGAGCGTTTGTTTCTTAAATACACAGCAAGTGTCACTCTCTCTCTCTCTCTGTCACACACACACACACACACACACACACACACACACACACACAGACACTGTGAGGTCTGCAGTTCAAAATTTGAATCTCAGAGCTTGGTGTTTTTGTCTCCCTCCAGTGGACAAATGCAGGTATGATGAGGGTTGGTTAGGTTAGGGGGTAATAGCCAGAGCTTGACGGAATAAAATGGAATAACTGGGAAAGTAAGTGTCGTAGAGGGATGAAAGTGGTGTCTACGGGGGGGTTTCGGGGTGCTCCGGACACCCTGGTGAAGACCCCATGTCGATAGCACCAACGGTTCTGGACTTGGTGTAAATGGGTCCAAATTTGACGGAATAAAAAGGTCAAAGTGGCAGATAGGAGTGTCCGATCGGGCCGATTCCACCACCACTGTACTCAGCAGGCCCTGCCGGGTCGTTAGACACGCAGCATGGCAGGGATCGGTGACATAACATGTAGCAGTTTCCCTTCACAGAAGCGTCTGCAGCAGGTGGGTGGAGGAGGAGGCAGCAGAACCAGGCCTTTGGAGCACTGTGTCATCTCCTGGTCCTGATGCTTTGAATCTCCCTCTCTGTCTGTCTGTCTGTCTGTCTGTCACACACACACACACACAGAAGCTGGTCAAGTGCTGTGCAACTGGGATTGCACCTGTCGTCCACAGGAGGGCGCCTAGCTGGGAAGTCCAGTACATTCCATATTAAAGTTGTTGCAAGTGCATTTTTTGTGTAAAAGACAGACACACACACACACACACACACACACACACACACACACACACACACACACACAGTAAGGTCTGAAGTGCAAAATTTGAATTACATTCCTTTGTATCTCTCCCTCTCTCTCTCTCTCTCTCTCTCTCTCTCTCTGTCTCTCTCTCTCTCTCTCTGTCAACACACACACACACACACACACTCACACACACCAAAGCACACAGACAGAAGCTGGTCACAACTGCTGTGCAACTGGGATTGAACCAGGGGGGCTCCCTCTGCTGGCTCAATGCGGTACAAAGTGTCAGAAGCTGTTAGATATCTGCTTTTGACAATCAATTGCACCTGTCATCCACAGGAGGGCGCCTAGCTGGGAAGTCCAGTACATTCCATATTAAAGTTGTTGCAAGTGCATTTTTTGTGTAAAAGACAGACACACACACACACACACACACACACACACACACACACTGTAAGGTCTGAAGTGCAAAATTTGAATTACATTCCTTTGTATCTCTCCCTCTCTCTCTCTCTCTCTCTCTCTCTGTCTCTCTCTCTCTCTCTCTCTCTCTGTCAACACACACACACACACACACACACACACACACACTCAATGGAGTATAAAATAAAGACCGGGGCAGTTCTCTCACTGGAGTCTCTTAGAGTGGAGGCTGCCCTTGCTAGCAAGAAGTTCTGTGTGTTTCTCTTCTCTGAGTCTTTACTGAAGAAGTGTTTTATAACATTTTCCTTAACAACTGACATTTGTTTTTTGTGTAAAAGAGAGAGAGACACACACACACACACACACACACACACACACACACACACACACACACACACACTCACACTCACAGGCTCAGAGATGAGGGAAAAACAACAGAAATCAGGATAGATTTTAATGTCAGGAGATGCCCTGTGATGCTGGGGCCATTGTGTAAGATTGGAATGTGTACCAGTGGCTGGTGGGTGGTCCTTGAAGGTCCCGGGAGGAGGCGGCGAGGAGGCAGCGGGTGGCTGGGCTTGAGCTGTGGATCAGGGACGTCATTAATTCTGCCTGGTGCTGCGTGTGCCCTGTGCAGCTTGGATGTCTGCCGCTGACGCTCTGTGGTTCCTGTTCTGCTGATCTCCTGGTCCACACACGGCTTCAGGGTGTACTGTACAAGGGAAGAAGAAATGCATCATTGGTTACCAAAATAAAACAGTGTCTTTCTGCCTGTGTCATTCTGTTTGGTTTCTTTGAGCGTTTGTTTCTTAAATACACAGCAAGTGTCACTCTCTCTCTCTCTCTGTCACACACACACACACACACACACACACACACACACACACACTGTGAGGTCTGCAGTTCAAAATTTGAATCTCAGAGCTTGGTGTTTTTGTCTCCCTCCAGTGGACAAATGCAGGTATGATGAGGGTTGGTTAGGTTAGGGGGTAATAGCCAGAGCTTGACGGAATAAAATGGAATAACTGGGAAAGTAAGTGTCGTAGAGGGATGAAAGTGGTGTCTACGGGGGGGTTTCGGGGTGCTCCGGACACCCTGGTGAAGACCCCATGTCGATAGCACCAACGGTTCTGGACTTGGTGTAAATGGGTCCAAATTTGACGGAATAAAAAGGTCAAAGTGGCAGATAGGAGTGTCCGATCGGGCCGATTCCACCACCACTGTACTCAGCAGGCCCTGCCGGGTCGTTAGACACGCAGCATGGCAGGGATCGGTGACATAACATGTAGCAGTTTCCCTTCACAGAAGCGTCTGCAGCAGGTGGGTGGAGGAGGAGGCAGCAGAACCAGGCCTTTGGAGCACTGTGTCATCTCCTGGTCCTGATGCTTTGAATCTCCCTCTCTGTCTGTCTGTCTGTCTGTCTGTCACACACACACACACACAGAAGCTGGTCAAGTGCTGTGCAACTGGGATTGCACCTGTCGTCCACAGGAGGGCGCCTAGCTGGGAAGTCCAGTACATTCCATATTAAAGTTGTTGCAAGTGCATTTTTTGTGTAAAAGACAGACAGACACACACACACACACACACACACACACACACACACACACACACACAGTAAGGTCTGAAGTGCAAGATTTGAATTACATTCCTTTGTATCTCTCCCTCTCTCTCTCTCTCTCTCTCTGTCTCTCTCTCTCTCTCTCTGTCAACACACACACACACACACACACACACACACACACTCACACACACCAAAGCACACAGACAGAAGCTGGTCACAACTGCTGTGCAACTGGGATTGAACCAGGGGGGCTCCCTCTGCTGGCTCAATGCGGTACAAAGTGTCAGAAGCTGTTAGATATCTGCTTTTGACAATCAATTGCACCTGTCATCCACAGGAGGGCGCCTAGCTGGGAAGTCCAGTACATTCCATATTAAAGTTGTTGCAAGTGCATTTTTTGTGTAAAAGACAGACACACACACACACACACACACACACACACACACACACACAGTAAGGTCTGAAGTGCAAAATTTGAATTACATTCCTTTGTATCTCTCCCTCTCTCTCTCTCTCTCTCTCTCTCTCTCTGTCTCTCTCTCTCTCTCTCTGTCAACACACACACACACACACACACTCACACACACCAAAGCACACAGACAGAAGCTGGTCACAACTGCTGTGCAACTGGGATTGAACCAGGGGGGCTCCCTCTGCTGGCTCAATGCGGTACAAAGTGTCAGAAGCTGTTAGATATCTGCTTTTGACAATCAATTGCACCTGTCATCCACAGGAGGGCGCCTAGCTGGGAAGTCCAGTACATTCCATATTAAAGTTGTTGCAAGTGCATTTTTTGTGTAAAAGACAGACACACACACACACACACACACACACACACACACACACACACACACTGTAAGGTCTGAAGTGCAAAATTTGAATTACATTCCTTTGTATCTCTCCCTCTCTCTCTCTCTCTCTCTCTCTCTGTCTCTCTCTCTCTCTCTCTCTCTCTGTCAACACACACACACACACACACACACACACACACACTCAATGGAGTATAAAATAAAGACCGGGGCAGTTCTCTCACTGGAGTCTCTTAGAGTGGAGGCTGCCCTTGCTAGCAAGAAGTTCTGTGTGTTTCTCTTCTCTGAGTCTTTACTGAAGAAGTGTTTTATAACATTTTCCTTAACAACTGACATGTGTTTTTTGTGTAAAAGAGAGAGAGACACACACACACACACACACACACACACACACACACACACACACACACACACTCACACTCACAGGCTCAGAGATGAGGGAAAAACAACAGAAATCAGGATAGATTTTAATGTCAGGAGATGCCCTGTGATGCTGGGGCCATTGTGTAAGATTGGAATGTGTACCAGTGGCTGGTGGGTGGTCCTTGAAGGTCCCGGGAGGAGGCGGCGAGGAGGCAGCGGGTGGCTGGGCTTGAGCTGTGGATCAGGGACGTCATTAATTCTGCCTGGTGCTGCGTGTGCCCTGTGCAGCTTGGATGTCTGCCGCTGACGCTCTGTGGTTCCTGTTCTGCTGATCTCCTGGTCCACACACGGCTTCAGGGTGTACTGTACAAGGGAAGAAGAAATGCATCATTGGTTACCAAAATAAAACAGTGTCTTTCTGCCTGTGTCATTCTGTTTGGTTTCTTTGAGCGTTTGTTTCTTAAATACACAGCAAGTGTCACTCTCTCTCTCTCTCTGTCACACACACACACACACACACACACACACACACACACTGTGAGGTCTGCAGTTCAAAATTTGAATCTCAGAGCTTGGTGTTTTTGTCTCCCTCCAGTGGACAAATGCAGGTATGATGAGGGTTGGTTAGGTTAGGGGGTAATAGCCAGAGCTTGACGGAATAAAATGGAATAACTGGGAAAGTAAGTGTCGTAGAGGGATGAAAGTGGTGTCTACGGTGGGGTTTCGGGGTGCTCCGGACACCCTGGTGAAGACCCCATGTCGATAGCACCAACGGTTCTGGACTTGGTGTAAATGGGTCCAAATTTGACGGAATAAAAAGGTCAAAGTGGCAGATAGGAGTGTCCGATCGGGCCGATTCCACCACCACTGTACTCAGCAGGCCCTGCCGGGTCGTTAGACACGCAGCATGGCAGGGATCGGTGACATAACATGTAGCAGTTTCCCTTCACAGAAGCGTCTGCAGCAGGTGGGTGGAGGAGGAGGCAGCAGAACCAGGCCTTTGGAGCACTGTGTCATCTCCTGGTCCTGATGCTTTGAATCTCCCTCTCTGTCTGTCTGTCTGTCTGTCTGTCACACACACACACACACAGAAGCTGGTCAAGTGCTGTGCAACTGGGATTGCACCTGTCGTCCACAGGAGGGCGCCTAGCTGGGAAGTCCAGTACATTCCATATTAAAGTTGTTGCAAGTGCATTTTTTGTGTAAAAGACAGACACACACACACACACACACACACACACACACACACACACAGTAAGGTCTGAAGTGCAAAATTTGAATTACATTCCTTTGTATCTCTCCCTCTCTCTCTCTCTCTCTCTCTCTCTCTCTGTCTCTCTCTCTCTCTCTCTGTCAACACACACACACACACACACACTCACACACACCAAAGCACACAGACAGAAGCTGGTCACAACTGCTGTGCAACTGGGATTGAACCAGGGGGGCTCCCTCTGCTGGCTCAATGCGGTACAAAGTGTCAGAAGCTGTTAGATATCTGCTTTTGACAATCAATTGCACCTGTCATCCACAGGAGGGCGCCTAGCTGGGAAGTCCAGTACATTCCATATTAAAGTTGTTGCAAGTGCATTTTTTGTGTAAAAGACAGACACACACACACACACACACACACACACACACACACACACACACACTGTAAGGTCTGAAGTGCAAAATTTGAATTACATTCCTTTGTATCTCTCCCTCTCTCTCTCTCTCTCTCTCTCTCTGTCTCTCTCTCTCTCTCTCTCTCTCTGTCAACACACACACACACACACACACACACACACACACACACTCAATGGAGTATAAAATAAAGACCGGGGCAGTTCTCTCACTGGAGTCTCTTAGAGTGGAGGCTGCCCTTGCTAGCAAGAAGTTCTGTGTGTTTCTCTTCTCTGAGTCTTTACTGAAGAAGTGTTTTATAACATTTTCCTTAACAACTGACATGTGTTTTTTGTGTAAAAGAGAGAGAGACACACACACACACACACACACACACACACACACACACACACTCACACTCACAGGCTCAGAGATGAGGGAAAAACAACAGAAATCAGGATAGATTTTAATGTCAGGAGATGCCCTGTGATGCTGGGGCCATTGTGTAAGATTGGAATGTGTACCAGTGGCTGGTGGGTGGTCCTTGAAGGTCCCGGGAGGAGGCGGCGAGGAGGCAGCGGGTGGCTGGGCTTGAGCTGTGGATCAGGGACGTCATTAATTCTGCCTGGTGCTGCGTGTGCCCTGTGCAGCTTGGATGTCTGCCGCTGACGCTCTGTGGTTCCTGTTCTGCTGATCTCCTGGTCCACACACGGCTTCAGGGTGTACTGTACAAGGGGAGAAGAAATGCATCATTGGTTACCAAAATAAAACAGTGTCTTTCTGCCTGTGTCATTCTGTTTGGTTTCTTTGAGCGTTTGTTTCTTAAATACACAGCAAGTGTCACTCTCTCTCTCTCTCTGTCACACACACACACACACACACACACACACACACACACACACACACACACACACACACACACACAGACACTGTGAGGTCTGCAGTTCAAAATTTGAATCTCAGAGCTTGGTGTTTTTGTCTCCCTCCAGTGGACAAATGCAGGTATGATGAGGGTTGGTTAGGTTAGGTTAGGGGGTAATAGCCAGAGCTTGACGGAATAAAATGGAATAACTGGGAAAGTAAGTGTCGTAGAGGGATGAAAGTGGTGTCTACGGGGGGGTTTCGGGGTGCTCCGGACACCCTGGTGAAGACCCCATGTCGATAGCACCAACGGTTCTGGACTTGGTGTAAATGGGTCCAAATTTGACGGAATAAAAAGGTCAAAGTGGCAGATAGGAGTGTCCGATCGGGCCGATTCCACCACCACTGTACTCAGCAGGCCCTGCCGGGTCGTTAGACACGCAGCATGGCAGGGATCGGTGACATAACATGTAGCAGTTTCCCTTCACAGAAGCGTCTGCAGCAGGTGGGTGGAGGAGGAGGCAGCAGAACCAGGCCTTTGGAGCACTGTGTCATCTCCTGGTCCTGATGCTTTGAATCTCCCTCTCTGTCTGTCTGTCTGTCTGTCTGTCACACACACACACACACAGAAGCTGGTCAAGTGCTGTGCAACTGGGATTGCACCTGTCGTCCACAGGAGGGCGCCTAGCTGGGAAGTCCAGTACATTCCATATTAAAGTTGTTGCAAGTGCATTTTTTGTGTAAAAGACAGACACACACACACACACACACACACACACACACACACACACACACACACACACACACACACACACAGTAAGGTCTGAAGTGCAAAATTTGAATTACATTCCTTTGTATCTCTCCCTCTCTCTCTCTCTCTCTCTCTCTCTCTCTCTCTGTCTCTCTCTCTGTCAACACACACACACACACACACACTCACACACACCAAAGCACACAGACAGAAGCTGGTCACAACTGCTGTGCAACTGGGATTGAACCAGGGGGGCTCCCTCTGCTGGCTCAATGCGGTACAAAGTGTCAGAAGCTGTTAGATATCTGCTTTTGACAATCAATTGCACCTGTCATCCACAGGAGGGCGCCTAGCTGGGAAGTCCAGTACATTCCATATTAAAGTTGTTGCAAGTGCATTTTTTGTGTAAAAGACAGACACACACACACACACACACACACACACACACACACACTGTAAGGTCTGAAGTGCAAAATTTGAATTACATTCCTTTGTATCTCTCCCTCTCTCTCTCTCTCTCTCTCTCTCTGTCTCTCTCTCTGTCTCTCTCTCTCTGTCAACACACACACACACACACACACACACACACACACACTCAATGGAGTATAAAATAAAGACCGGGGCAGTTCTCTCACTGGAGTCTCTTAGAGTGGAGGCTGCCCTTGCTAGCAAGAAGTTCTGTGTGTTTCTCTTCTCTGAGTCTTTACTGAAGAAGTGTTTTATAACATTTTCCTTAACAACTGACATGTGTTTTTTGTGTAAAAGAGAGAGACACACACACACACACACACACACACACACACACACACACACACACACACACACACTCACACTCAGCGGCTCAGAGATGAGGGAAAAACAACAGAAATCAGGATAGATTTTAATGTCAGGAGATGCCCTGTGATGCTGGGGCCATTGTGTAAGATTGGAATGTGTACCAGTGGCTGGTGGGTGGTCCTTGAAGGTCCCAGGAGGAGGCGGCGAGGAGGCAGCGGGTGGCTGGGCTTGAGCTGTGGATCAGGGACGTCATTAATTCTGCCTGGTGCTGCGTGTGCCCTGTGCAGCTTGGATGTCTGCCGCTGACGCTCTGTGGTTCCTGTTCTGCTGATCTCCTGGTCCACACACGGCTTCAGGGTGTACTGTACAAGGGGAGAAGAAATGCATCATTGGTTACCAAAATAAAACAGTGTCTTTCTGCCTGTGTCATTCTGTTTGGTTTCTTTGAGCGTTTGTTTCTTAAATACACAGCAAGTGTCACTCTCTCTCTCTCTCTGTCACACACACACACACACACACACACACACACACACACACAGACACTGTGAGGTCTGCAGTTCAAAATTTGAATCTCAGAGCTTGGTGTTTTTGTCTCCCTCCAGTGGACAAATGCAGGTATGATGAGGGTTGGTTAGGTTAGGGGGTAATAGCCAGAGCTTGACGGAATAAAATGGAATAACTGGGAAAGTAAGTGTCGTAGAGGGATGAAAGTGGTGTCTACGGGGGGGTTTCGGGGTGCTCCGGACACCCTGGTGAAGACCCCATGTCGATAGCACCAACGGTTCTGGACTTGGTGTAAATGGGTCCAAATTTGACGGAATAAAAAGGTCAAAGTGGCAGATAGGAGTGTCCGATCGGGCCGATTCCACCACCACTGTACTCAGCAGGCCCTGCCGGGTCGTTCGACACGCAGCATGGCAGGGATCGGTGACATAACATGTAGCAGTTTCCCTTCACAGAAGCGTCTGCAGCAGGTGGGTGGAGGAGGAGGCAGCAGAACCAGGCCTTTGGAGCACTGTGTCATCTCCTGGTCCTGATGCTTTGAATCTCCCTCTCTGTCTGTCTGTCTGTCTGTCTGTCACACACACACACACACACACACAGAAGCTGGTCAAGTGCTGTGCAACTGGGATTGCACCTGTCGTCCACAGGAGGGCGCCTAGCTGGGAAGTCCAGTACATTCCATATTAAAGTTGTTGCAAGTGCATTTTTTGTGTAAAAGACAGACACACACACACACACACACACACACACAGTAAGGTCTGAAGTGCAAAATTTGAATTACATTCCTTTGTATCTCTCCCTCTCTCTCTCTCTCTCTCTCTCTCTCTCTCTCTGTCTCTCTGTCTCTCTCTCTGTCAACACACACACACACACACACACTCACACACACCAAAGCACACAGACAGAAGCTGGTCACAACTGCTGTGCAACTGGGATTGAACCAGGGGGGCTCCCTCTGCTGGCTCAATGCGGTACAAAGTGTCAGAAGCTGTTAGATATCTGCTTTTGACAATCAATTGCACCTGTCATCCACAGGAGGGCGCCTAGCTGGGAAGTCCAGTACATTCCATATTAAAGTTGTTGCAAGTGCATTTTTTGTGTAAAAGACACACACACACACACACACACACACACACACACACACACACACACACACACACTGTAAGGTCTGAAGTGCAAAATTTGAATTACATTCCTTTGTATCTCTCCCTCTCTCTCTCTCTCTCTCTCTCTGTCTCTCTCTCTGTCTCTCTCTCTCTCTCTCTCTCTCTCTCTGTCAACACACACACACACACACACACACACACACACACACACACACACACACACACTGTAAGGTCTGAAGTGCAAAATTTGAATTACATTCCTTTGTATCTCTCCCTCTCTCTCTCTCTCTCTGTCTCTCTCTCTCTCTCTCTGTCAACACACACACGCACACACACACGCTCAATGGAGTATAAAATAAAGACCGGGGCAGTTCTCTCACTGGAGTCTCTTAGAGTGGAGGCTGCCCTTGCTAGCAAGAAGTTCTGTGTGTTTCTCTTCTCTGAGTCTTTACTGAAGAAGTGTTTTATAACATTTTCCTTAACAACTGACATGTGTTTTTTGTGTAAAAGAGAGAGACACACACACACACACACACACACACACACACACACACACACACACACACTCACACTCAGCGGCTCAGAGATGAGGGAAAAACAACAGAAATCAGGATAGATTTTAATGTCAGGAGATGCCCTGTGATGCTGGGGCCATTGTGTAAGATTGGAATGTGTACCAGTGGCTGGTGGGTGGTCCTTGAAGGTCCCGGGAGGAGGCGGCGAGGAGGCAGCGGGTGGCTGGGCTTCGGCCTTGGCCCAGGAACGTCATTTATTCTGCGTGGTGCCGCGTGTGCCCTGTGCAGCTTCGATGTGTGCGGCTGACGCTCTGTGGTTCCTGTTCCTGTCATAAAAGGCCCTGTACAAGGGGATAAGAAATGCATCATTGGTTACCAAAATAAAACAGTGTCTTTCTGCCTGTGTCATTCTGTTTGGTTTCTTTGAGCGTTTGTTTCTTAAATACACAGCAAGTGTCACTCTCTCTCTCTCTCTCTCTGTCACACACACACACACACACACACACACACCAAAGCACACACACCAAAGCGCGCACACACACACACACACACACACACACACACACCAAAGCGCGCACACACACACACACACACACACACACACAGACACAGACACTGTGAGGTTTGCAGTGCAAAATTTGAATTTTAGTGCATGGTGATTTGTCTCCCTCCAGTGGCCCACGGCAGGTATGATGAGGCTTAAATGATAGGATAGGTTATGGGGAAAAAGCCAGGAGAGGATGGGACAAAAGTGGAATAACTGAAAAAGTAAGAGGTGTAGAGGGCTGATGTTGGTGTCTAGGTGGGGGTTTTGGTGGGTGCCGGACGCTGTGGCGAAGAGGCCACGCCGATGGCTTCTTCGGTTCTGGAGATATGGCGAATCGGACCAAAAAGGATGGGACAAAACGGTCCCAGTCGGAGAAAGGAAGGTGCAGAGGGCCTGGGTCCACCACCACTGTACTCAGCAGGCCCTGCCGGGTCGTTAGACACGCAGCATGGCAGGGATCGGTGACATAACATGTAGCAGTTTCCCTTCACAGAAGCGTCTGCAGCAGGTGGGTGGAGGAGGAGGCAGCAGAACCAGGCCTTTGGAGCACTGTGTCATCTCCTGGTCCTGATGCTTTGAATCTCCCTCTCTGTCTGTCTGTCTGTCTGTCTGTCTGTCACACACACACACACACACACACACACACACACACACACACACACACACACACACAGAAGCTGGTCAAGTGCTGTGCAACTGGGATTGCACCTGTCGTCCACAGGAGGGCGCCTAGCTGGGAAGTCCAGTACATTCCATATTAAAGTTGTTGCAAGTGCATTTTTTGTGTAAAAGACAGACACACACACACACACACACACACACACACACACACACACACACACAGTAAGGTCTGAAGTGCAAAATTTGAATTACATTCCTTTGTATCTCTCCCTCTCTCTCTCTCTCTCTCTCTCTCTCTCTCTGTCTCTCTCTCTCTCTCTCTGTCAACACACACACACACACACACACACACACACACTCAATGGAGTATAAAATAAAGACCGGGGCAGTTCTCTCACTGGAGTCTCTTAGAGTGGAGGCTGCCCTTGCTAGCAAGAAGTTCTGTGTGTTTCTCTTCTCTGAGTCTTTACTGAAGAAGTGTTTTATAACATTTTCCTTAACAACTGACATGTGTTTTTTGTGTAAAAGAGAGAGAGACACACACACACACACACACACACACACACACACACACACACACACACACACACACACACTCACACTCACAGGCTCAGAGATGAGGGAAAAACAACAGAAATCAGGATAGATTTTAATGTCAGGAGATGCCCTGTGATGCTGGGGCCATTGTGTAAGATTGGAATGTGTACCAGTGGCTGGTGGGTGGTCCTTGAAGGTCCCGGGAGGAGGCGGCGAGGAGGCAGCGGGTGGCTGGGCTTGAGCTGTGGATCAGGGACGTCATTAATTCTGCCTGGTGCTGCGTGTGCCCTGTGCAGCTTGGATGTCTGCCGCTGACGCTCTGTGGTTCCTGTTCTGCTGATCTCCTGGTCCACACACGGCTTCAGGGTGTACTGTACAAGGGGAGAAGAAATGCATCATTGGTTACCAAAATAAAACAGTGTCTTTCTGCCTGTGTCATTCTGTTTGGTTTCTTTGAGCGTTTGTTTCTTAAATACACAGCAAGTGTCACTCTCTCTCTCTCTCTGTCACACACACACACACACACACACACACACACACACACACACACACACACACACACACACACACAGACACTGTGAGGTCTGCAGTTCAAAATTTGAATCTCAGAGCTTGGTGTTTTTGTCTCCCTCCAGTGGACAAATGCAGGTATGATGAGGGTTGGTTAGGTTAGGTTAGGGGGTAATAGCCAGAGCTTGACGGAATAAAATGGAATAACTGGGAAAGTAAGTGTCGTAGAGGGATGAAAGTGGTGTCTACGGGGGGGTTTCGGGGTGCTCCGGACACCCTGGTGAAGACCCCATGTCGATAGCACCAACGGTTCTGGACTTGGTGTAAATGGGTCCAAATTTGACGGAATAAAAAGGTCAAAGTGGCAGATAGGAGTGTCCGATCGGGCCGATTCCACCACCACTGTACTCAGCAGGCCCTGCCGGGTCGTTCGACACGCAGCATGGCAGGGATCGGTGACATAACATGTAGCAGTTTCCCTTCACAGAAGCGTCTGCAGCAGGTGGGTGGAGGAGGAGGCAGCAGAACCAGGCCTTTGGAGCACTGTGTCATCTCCTGGTCCTGATGCTTTGAATCTCCCTCTCTGTCTGTCTGTCTGTCTGTCTGTCACACACACACACACACACACACAGAAGCTGGTCAAGTGCTGTGCAACTGGGATTGCACCTGTCGTCCACAGGAGGGCGCCTAGCTGGGAAGTCCAGTACATTCCATATTAAAGTTGTTGCAAGTGCATTTTTTGTGTAAAAGACAGACACACACACACACACACACACACACACACACACACACACACACACACACACACAGTAAGGTCTGAAGTGCAAAATTTGAATTACATTCCTTTGTATCTCTCCCTCTCTCTCTCTCTCTCTCTCTCTCTCTCTCTGTCTCTCTCTCTCTCTCTCTGTCAACACACACACACACACACACACTCACACACACCAAAGCACACAGACAGAAGCTGGTCACAACTGCTGTGCAACTGGGATTGAACCAGGGGGGCTCCCTCTGCTGGCTCAATGCGGTACAAAGTGTCAGAAGCTGTTAGATATCTGCTTTTGACAATCAATTGCACCTGTCATCCACAGGAGGGCGCCTAGCTGGGAAGTCCAGTACATTCCATATTAAAGTTGTTGCAAGTGCATTTTTTGTGTAAAAGACAGACACACACACACACACACACACACACACACACACACACACACTGTAAGGTCTGAAGTGCAAAATTTGAATTACATTCCTTTGTATCTCTCCCTCTCTCTCTCTCTCTCTCTCTCTCTGTCTCTCTCTCTCTCTCTCTCTCTCTGTCAACACACACACACACACACACACACACACACACACACACACACACACTGTAAGGTCTGAAGTGCAAAATTTGAATTACATTCCTTTGTATCTCTCCCTCTCTCTCTCTCTCTCTGTCTCTCTCTCTCTCTCTCTGTCAACACACACACACACACACGCACACACACACGCTCAATGGAGTATAAAATAAAGACCGGGGCAGTTCTCTCACTGGAGTCTCTTAGAGTGGAGGCTGCCCTTGCTAGCAAGAAGTTCTGTGTGTTTCTCTTCTCTGAGTCTTTACTGAAGAAGTGTTTTATAACATTTTCCTTAACAACTGACATGTGTTTTTTGTGTAAAAGAGAGAGACACACACACACACACACACACACACACACACACACACACACACACACACTCACACTCAGCGGCTCAGAGATGAGGGAAAAACAACAGAAATCAGGATAGATTTTAATGTCAGGAGATGCCCTGTGATGCTGGGGCCATTGTGTAAGATTGGAATGTGTACCAGTGGCTGGTGGGTGGTCCTTGAAGGTCCCAGGAGGAGGCGGCGAGGAGGCAGCGGGTGGCTGGGCTTCGGCCTTGGCCCAGGAACGTCATTTATTCTGCGTGGTGCCGCGTGTGCCCTGTGCAGCTTCGATGTGTGCGGCTGATGCTCTGTGGTTCCTGTTCCTGTCATAAAAGGCCCTGTACAAGGGGATAAGAAATGCATCATTGGTTACCAAAATAAAACAGTGTCTTTCTGCCTGTGTCATTCTGTTTGGTTTCTTTGAGCGTTTGTTTCTTAAATACACAGCAAGTGTCACTCTCTCTCTCTCTCTCTCTGTCACACACACACACACACACACACACCAAAGCACACACACCAAAGCGCGCACACACACACACACACACACACACACCAAAGCGCGCACACACACACACACACACACACAGACACAGACACTGTGAGGTTTGCAGTGCAAAATTTGAATTTTAGTGCATGGTGATTTGTCTCCCTCCAGTGGCCCACGGCAGGTATGATGAGGCTTAAATGATAGGTTATGGGGAAAAAGCCAGGAGAGGATGGGACAAAAGTGGAATAACTGAAAAAGTAAGAGGTGTAGAGGGCTGATGTTGGTGTCTAGGTGGGGGTTTTGGTGGGTGCCGGACGCTGTGGCGAAGAGGCCACGCCGATGGCTTCTTCGGTTCTGGAGATATGGCGAATCGGACCAAAAAGGATGGGACAAAACGGTCCCAGTCGGAGAAAGGAAGGTGCAGAGGGCCTGGGTCCACCACCACTGTACTCAGCAGGCCCTGCCGGGTCGTTCGACACGCAGCATGGCAGGGATCGGTGACATAACATGTAGCAGTTTCCCTTCACAGAAGCGTCTGCAGCAGGTGGGTGGAGGAGGAGGCAGCAGAACCAGGCCTTTGGAGCACTGTGTCATCTCCTGGTCCTGATGCTTTGAATCTCCCTCTCTGTCTGTCTGTCTGTCTGTCTGTCACACACACACACACACACACACACACACACACACACACACACACACACACACACAGAAGCTGGTCAAGTGCTGTGCAACTGGGATTGCACCTGTCGTCCACAGGAGGGCGCCTAGCTGGGAAGTCCAGTACATTCCATATTAAAGTTGTTGCAAGTGCATTTTTTGTGTAAAAGACAGACACACACACACACACACACACACACACACACACAGTAAGGTCTGAAGTGCAAAATTTGAATTACATTCCTTTGTATCTCTCCCTCTCTCTCTCTCTCTCTCTCTCTCTCTCTCTGTCTCTCTCTCTCTCTCTCTGTCAACACACACACACACACACACACACTCACACACACCAAAGCACACAGACAGAAGCTGGTCACAACTGCTGTGCAACTGGGATTGAACCAGGGGGGCTCCCTCTGCTGGCTCAATGCGGTACAAAGTGTCAGAAGCTGTTAGATATCTGCTTTTGACAATCAATTGCACCTGTCATCCACAGGAGGGCGCCTAGCTGGGAAGTCCAGTACATTCCATATTAAAGTTGTTGCAAGTGCATTTTTTGTGTAAAAGACAGACACACACACACACACACACACACACACACACACACACACTGTAAGGTCTGAAGTGCAAAATTTGAATTACATTCCTTTGTATCTCTCCCTCTCTCTCTCTCTCTCTCTCTCTCTGTCTCTCTCTCTCTCTCTCTCTCTCTGTCAACACACACACACACACACACACACACACACACTCAATGGAGTATAAAATAAAGACCGGGGCAGTTCTCTCACTGGAGTCTCTTAGAGTGGAGGCTGCCCTTGCTAGCAAGAAGTTCTGTGTGTTTCTCTTCTCTGAGTCTTTACTGAAGAAGTGTTTTATAACATTTTCCTTAACAACTGACATGTGTTTTTTGTGTAAAAGAGAGAGAGACACACACACACACACACACACACACACACACACACACACACACACACACACACACACTCACACTCACAGGCTCAGAGATGAGGGAAAAACAACAGAAATCAGGATAGATTTTAATGTCAGGAGATGCCCTGTGATGCTGGGGCCATTGTGTAAGATTGGAATGTGTACCAGTGGCTGGTGGGTGGTCCTTGAAGGTCCCGGGAGGAGGCGGCGAGGAGGCAGCGGGTGGCTGGGCTTGAGCTGTGGATCAGGGACGTCATTAATTCTGCCTGGTGCTGCGTGTGCCCTGTGCAGCTTGGATGTCTGCCGCTGACGCTCTGTGGTTCCTGTTCTGCTGATCTCCTGGTCCACACACGGCTTCAGGGTGTACTGTACAAGGGGAGAAGAAATGCATCATTGGTTACCAAAATAAAACAGTGTCTTTCTGCCTGTGTCATTCTGTTTGGTTTCTTTGAGCGTTTGTTTCTTAAATACACAGCAAGTGTCACTCTCTCTCTCTCTCTGTCACACACACACACACACACACACACACACACACACACACACACACACACAGACACTGTGAGGTCTGCAGTTCAAAATTTGAATCTCAGAGCTTGGTGTTTTTGTCTCCCTCCAGTGGACAAATGCAGGTATGATGAGGGTTGGTTAGGTTAGGGGGTAATAGCCAGAGCTTGACGGAATAAAATGGAATAACTGGGAAAGTAAGTGTCGTAGAGGGATGAAAGTGGTGTCTACGGGGGGGTTTCGGGGTGCTCCGGACACCCTGGTGAAGACCCCATGTCGATAGCACCAACGGTTCTGGACTTGGTGTAAATGGGTCCAAATTTGACGGAATAAAAAGGTCAAAGTGGCAGATAGGAGTGTCCGATCGGGCCGATTCCACCACCACTGTACTCAGCAGGCCCTGCCGGGTCGTTCGACACGCAGCATGGCAGGGATCGGTGACATAACATGTAGCAGTTTCCCTTCACAGAAGCGTCTGCAGCAGGTGGGTGGAGGAGGAGGCAGCAGAACCAGGCCTTTGGAGCACTGTGTCATCTCCTGGTCCTGATGCTTTGAATCTCCCTCTCTGTCTGTCTGTCTGTCTGTCTGTCACACACACACACACACACACACAGAAGCTGGTCAAGTGCTGTGCAACTGGGATTGCACCTGTCGTCCACAGGAGGGCGCCTAGCTGGGAAGTCCAGTACATTCCATATTAAAGTTGTTGCAAGTGCATTTTTTGTGTAAAAGACAGACACACACACACACACACACACACACACACACACACACACACACACACACACACACACACAGTAAGGTCTGAAGTGCAAAATTTGAATTACATTCCTTTGTATCTCTCCCTCTCTCTCTCTCTCTCTCTCTCTCTCTCTCTGTCTCTCTCTCTCTCTCTCTGTCAACACACACACACACACACACACTCACACACACCAAAGCACACAGACAGAAGCTGGTCACAACTGCTGTGCAACTGGGATTGAACCAGGGGGGCTCCCTCTGCTGGCTCAATGCGGTACAAAGTGTCAGAAGCTGTTAGATATCTGCTTTTGACAATCAATTGCACCTGTCATCCACAGGAGGGCGCCTAGCTGGGAAGTCCAGTACATTCCATATTAAAGTTGTTGCAAGTGCATTTTTTGTGTAAAAGACAGACACACACACACACACACACACACACACACACACACACACACTGTAAGGTCTGAAGTGCAAAATTTGAATTACATTCCTTTGTATCTCTCCCTCTCTCTCTCTCTCTCTCTCTCTCTGTCTCTCTCTCTCTCTCTCTCTCTCTGTCAACACACACACACACACACACACACACACACACACACACACACACACTGTAAGGTCTGAAGTGCAAAATTTGAATTACATTCCTTTGTATCTCTCCCTCTCTCTCTCTCTCTCTGTCTCTCTCTCTCTCTCTCTGTCAACACACACACGCACACACACACGCTCAATGGAGTATAAAATAAAGACCGGGGCAGTTCTCTCACTGGAGTCTCTTAGAGTGGAGGCTGCCCTTGCTAGCAAGAAGTTCTGTGTGTTTCTCTTCTCTGAGTCTTTACTGAAGAAGTGTTTTATAACATTTTCCTTAACAACTGACATGTGTTTTTTGTGTAAAAGAGAGAGACACACACACACACACACACACACACACACACACACACACACACACACACTCACACTCAGCGGCTCAGAGATGAGGGAAAAACAACAGAAATCAGGATAGATTTTAATGTCAGGAGATGCCCTGTGATGCTGGGGCCATTGTGTAAGATTGGAATGTGTACCAGTGGCTGGTGGGTGGTCCTTGAAGGTCCCAGGAGGAGGCGGCGAGGAGGCAGCGGGTGGCTGGGCTTCGGCCTTGGCCCAGGAACGTCATTTATTCTGCGTGGTGCCGCGTGTGCCCTGTGCAGCTTCGATGTGTGCGGCTGATGCTCTGTGGTTCCTGTTCCTGTCATAAAAGGCCCTGTACAAGGGGATAAGAAATGCATCATTGGTTACCAAAATAAAACAGTGTCTTTCTGCCTGTGTCATTCTGTTTGGTTTCTTTGAGCGTTTGTTTCTTAAATACACAGCAAGTGTCACTCTCTCTCTCTCTCTCTCTGTCACACACACACACACACACACACACCAAAGCACACACACCAAAGCGCGCACACACACACACACACACACACACACCAAAGCGCGCACACACACACACACACACACACAGACACAGACACTGTGAGGTTTGCAGTGCAAAATTTGAATTTTAGTGCATGGTGATTTGTCTCCCTCCAGTGGCCCACGGCAGGTATGATGAGGCTTAAATGATAGGTTATGGGGAAAAAGCCAGGAGAGGATGGGACAAAAGTGGAATAACTGAAAAAGTAAGAGGTGTAGAGGGCTGATGTTGGTGTCTAGGTGGGGGTTTTGGTGGGTGCCGGACGCTGTGGCGAAGAGGCCACGCCGATGGCTTCTTCGGTTCTGGAGATATGGCGAATCGGACCAAAAAGGATGGGACAAAACGGTCCCAGTCGGAGAAAGGAAGGTGCAGAGGGCCTGGGTCCACCACCACTGTACTCAGCAGGCCCTGCCGGGTCGTTCGACACGCAGCATGGCAGGGATCGGTGACATAACATGTAGCAGTTTCCCTTCACAGAAGCGTCTGCAGCAGGTGGGTGGAGGAGGAGGCAGCAGAACCAGGCCTTTGGAGCACTGTGTCATCTCCTGGTCCTGATGCTTTGAATCTCCCTCTCTGTCTGTCTGTCTGTCTGTCTGTCACACACACACACACACACACACACACAGAAGCTGGTCAAGTGCTGTGCAACTGGGATTGCACCTGTCGTCCACAGGAGGGCGCCTAGCTGGGAAGTCCAGTACATTCCATATTAAAGTTGTTGCAAGTGCATTTTTTGTGTAAAAGACAGACACACACACACACACACACACACACACACACACACACACACACACACAGTAAGGTCTGAAGTGCAAAATTTGAATTACATTCCTTTGTATCTCTCCCTCTCTCTCTCTCTCTCTCTCTCTCTCTCTCTCTCTCTCTCTCTCTCTGTCTCTCTCTCTCTCTCTCTGTCAACACACACACACACACACACACACACTCACACACACCAAAGCACACAGACAGAAGCTGGTCACAACTGCTGTGCAACTGGGATTGAACCAGGGGGGCTCCCTCTGCTGGCTCAATGCGGTACAAAGTGTCAGAAGCTGTTAGATATCTGCTTTTGACAATCAATTGCACCTGTCATCCACAGGAGGGCGCCTAGCTGGGAAGTCCAGTACATTCCATATTAAAGTTGTTGCAAGTGCATTTTTTGTGTAAAAGACAGACACACACACACACACACACACACACACACACACACACACTGTAAGGTCTGAAGTGCAAAATTTGAATTACATTCCTTTGTATCTCTCCCTCTCTCTCTCTCTCTCTCTCTCTCTCTCTGTCTCTCTCTCTCTCTCTCTCTCTCTCTCTGTCAACACACACACACACACACACACACACACACACACACACACTGTAAGGTCTGAAGTGCAAAATTTGAATTACATTCCTTTGTATCTCTCCCTCTCTCTCTCTCTCTCTGTCTCTCTCTCTCTCTCTCTGTCAACACACACACGCACACACACACGCTCAATGGAGTATAAAATAAAGACCGGGGCAGTTCTCTCACTGGAGTCTCTTAGAGTGGAGGCTGCCCTTGCTAGCAAGAAGTTCTGTGTGTTTCTCTTCTCTGAGTCTTTACTGAAGAAGTGTTTTATAACATTTTCCTTAACAACTGACATGTGTTTTTTGTGTAAAAGAGAGAGACACACACACACACACACACACACACACACACACACACACACACACACACACACACACACACTCACACTCAGCGGCTCAGAGATGAGGGAAAAACAACAGAAATCAGGATAGATTTTAATGTCAGGAGATGCCCTGTGATGCTGGGGCCATTGTGTAAGATTGGAATGTGTACCAGTGGCTGGTGGGTGGTCCTTGAAGGTCCCAGGAGGAGGCGGCGAGGAGGCAGCGGGTGGCTGGGCTTCGGCCTTGGCCCAGGAACGTCATTTATTCTGCGTGGTGCCGCGTGTGCCCTGTGCAGCTTCGATGTGTGCGGCTGATGCTCTGTGGTTCCTGTTCCTGTCATAAAAGGCCCTGTACAAGGGGATAAGAAATGCATCATTGGTTACCAAAATAAAACAGTGTCTTTCTGCCTGTGTCATTCTGTTTGGTTTCTTTGAGCGTTTGTTTCTTAAATACACAGCAAGTGTCACTCTCTCTCTCTCTCTCTCTGTCACACACACACACACACACACACACCAAAGCACACACACCAAAGCGCGCACACACACACACACACACACACACACCAAAGCGCGCACACACACACACACACACACACACACACAGACACAGACACTGTGAGGTTTGCAGTGCAAAATTTGAATTTTAGTGCATGGTGATTTGTCTCCCTCCAGTGGCCCACGGCAGGTATGATGAGGCTTAAATGATAGGTTATGGGGAAAAAGCCAGGAGAGGATGGGACAAAAGTGGAATAACTGAAAAAGTAAGAGGTGTAGAGGGCTGATGTTGGTGTCTAGGTGGGGGTTTTGGTGGGTGCCGGACGCTGTGGCGAAGAGGCCACGCCGATGGCTTCTTCGGTTCTGGAGATATGGCGAATCGGACCAAAAAGGATGGGACAAAACGGTCCCAGTCGGAGAAAGGAAGGTGCAGAGGGCCTGGGTCCACCACCACTGTACTCAGCAGGCCCTGCCGGGTCGTTCGACACGCAGCATGGCAGGGATCGGTGACATAACATGTAGCAGTTTCCCTTCACAGAAGCGTCTGCAGCAGGTGGGTGGAGGAGGAGGCAGCAGAACCAGGCCTTTGGAGCACTGTGTCATCTCCTGGTCCTGATGCTTTGAATCTCCCTCTCTGTCTGTCTGTCTGTCTGTCTGTCACACACACACACACACACACACACACACACACACACACACACACACACACACACACACACAGAAGCTGGTCAAGTGCTGTGCAACTGGGATTGCACCTGTCGTCCACAGGAGGGCGCCTAGCTGGGAAGTCCAGTACATTCCATATTAAAGTTGTTGCAAGTGCATTTTTTGTGTAAAAGACAGACACACACACACACACACACACACACACACACACACACACTGTAAGGTCTGAAGTGCAAAATTTGAATTACATTCCTTTGTATCTCTCCCTCTCTCTCTCTCTCTCTCTCTCTCTGTCTCTCTCTCTCTCTCTCTCTCTCTGTCAACACACACACACACACACACACACACACACACTCAATGGAGTATAAAATAAAGACCGGGGCAGTTCTCTCACTGGAGTCTCTTAGAGTGGAGGCTGCCCTTGCTAGCAAGAAGTTCTGTGTGTTTCTCTTCTCTGAGTCTTTACTGAAGAAGTGTTTTATAACATTTTCCTTAACAACTGACATGTGTTTTTTGTGTAAAAGAGAGAGAGACACACACACACACACACACACACACACACACACACACACACACACACACACACACTCACACTCACAGGCTCAGAGATGAGGGAAAAACAACAGAAATCAGGATAGATTTTAATGTCAGGAGATGCCCTGTGATGCTGGGGCCATTGTGTAAGATTGGAATGTGTACCAGTGGCTGGTGGGTGGTCCTTGAAGGTCCCGGGAGGAGGCGGCGAGGAGGCAGCGGGTGGCTGGGCTTGAGCTGTGGATCAGGGACGTCATTAATTCTGCCTGGTGCTGCGTGTGCCCTGTGCAGCTTGGATGTCTGCCGCTGACGCTCTGTGGTTCCTGTTCTGCTGATCTCCTGGTCCACACACGGCTTCAGGGTGTACTGTACAAGGGGAGAAGAAATGCATCATTGGTTACCAAAATAAAACAGTGTCTTTCTGCCTGTGTCATTCTGTTTGGTTTCTTTGAGCGTTTGTTTCTTAAATACACAGCAAGTGTCACTCTCTCTCTCTCTCTGTCACACACACACACACACACACACACACACACACACACACACAGACACTGTGAGGTCTGCAGTTCAAAATTTGAATCTCAGAGCTTGGTGTTTTTGTCTCCCTCCAGTGGACAAATGCAGGTATGATGAGGGTTGGTTAGGTTAGGGGGTAATAGCCAGAGCTTGACGGAATAAAATGGAATAACTGGGAAAGTAAGTGTCGTAGAGGGATGAAAGTGGTGTCTACGGGGGGGTTTCGGGGTGCTCCGGACACCCTGGTGAAGACCCCATGTCGATAGCACCAACGGTTCTGGACTTGGTGTAAATGGGTCCAAATTTGACGGAATAAAAAGGTCAAAGTGGCAGATAGGAGTGTCCGATCGGGCCGATTCCACCACCACTGTACTCAGCAGGCCCTGCCGGGTCGTTAGACACGCAGCATGGCAGGGATCGGTGACATAACATGTAGCAGTTTCCCTTCACAGAAGCGTCTGCAGCAGGTGGGTGGAGGAGGAGGCAGCAGAACCAGGCCTTTGGAGCACTGTGTCATCTCCTGGTCCTGATGCTTTGAATCTCCCTCTCTGTCTGTCTGTCTGTCTGTCTGTCACACACACACACACACAGAAGCTGGTCAAGTGCTGTGCAACTGGGATTGCACCTGTCGTCCACAGGAGGGCGCCTAGCTGGGAAGTCCAGTACATTCCATATTAAAGTTGTTGCAAGTGCATTTTTTGTGTAAAAGACAGACACACACACACACACACACACACACACACACACACACACACACACACACACAGTAAGGTCTGAAGTGCAAAATTTGAATTACATTCCTTTGTATCTCTCCCTCTCTCTCTCTCTCTCTCTCTCTCTCTCTCTGTCTCTCTCTCTCTCTCTCTGTCAACACACACACACACACACACACTCACACACACCAAAGCACACAGACAGAAGCTGGTCACAACTGCTGTGCAACTGGGATTGAACCAGGGGGGCTCCCTCTGCTGGCTCAATGCGGTACAAAGTGTCAGAAGCTGTTAGATATCTGCTTTTGACAATCAATTGCACCTGTCATCCACAGGAGGGCGCCTAGCTGGGAAGTCCAGTACATTCCATATTAAAGTTGTTGCAAGTGCATTTTTTGTGTAAAAGACAGACACACACACACACACACACACACACACACACACACACTGTAAGGTCTGAAGTGCAAAATTTGAATTACATTCCTTTGTATCTCTCCCTCTCTCTCTCTCTCTCTCTCTCTCTGTCTCTCTCTCTCTCTCTCTCTCTCTGTCAACACACACACACACACACACACACACACACACACTCAATGGAGTATAAAATAAAGACCGGGGCAGTTCTCTCACTGGAGTCTCTTAGAGTGGAGGCTGCCCTTGCTAGCAAGAAGTTCTGTGTGTTTCTCTTCTCTGAGTCTTTACTGAAGAAGTGTTTTATAACATTTTCCTTAACAACTGACATTTGTTTTTTGTGTAAAAGAGAGAGAGACACACACACACACACACACACACACACACACACACACACACACACACACACACTCACACTCACAGGCTCAGAGATGAGGGAAAAACAACAGAAATCAGGATAGATTTTAATGTCAGGAGATGCCCTGTGATGCTGGGGCCATTGTGTAAGATTGGAATGTGTACCAGTGGCTGGTGGGTGGTCCTTGAAGGTCCCGGGAGGAGGCGGCGAGGAGGCAGCGGGTGGCTGGGCTTGAGCTGTGGATCAGGGACGTCATTAATTCTGCCTGGTGCTGCGTGTGCCCTGTGCAGCTTGGATGTCTGCCGCTGACGCTCTGTGGTTCCTGTTCTGCTGATCTCCTGGTCCACACACGGCTTCAGGGTGTACTGTACAAGGGAAGAAGAAATGCATCATTGGTTACCAAAATAAAACAGTGTCTTTCTGCCTGTGTCATTCTGTTTGGTTTCTTTGAGCGTTTGTTTCTTAAATACACAGCAAGTGTCACTCTCTCTCTCTCTCTGTCACACACACACACACACACACACACACACACACACACACACTGTGAGGTCTGCAGTTCAAAATTTGAATCTCAGAGCTTGGTGTTTTTGTCTCCCTCCAGTGGACAAATGCAGGTATGATGAGGGTTGGTTAGGTTAGGGGGTAATAGCCAGAGCTTGACGGAATAAAATGGAATAACTGGGAAAGTAAGTGTCGTAGAGGGATGAAAGTGGTGTCTACGGGGGGGTTTCGGGGTGCTCCGGACACCCTGGTGAAGACCCCATGTCGATAGCACCAACGGTTCTGGACTTGGTGTAAATGGGTCCAAATTTGACGGAATAAAAAGGTCAAAGTGGCAGATAGGAGTGTCCGATCGGGCCGATTCCACCACCACTGTACTCAGCAGGCCCTGCCGGGTCGTTAGACACGCAGCATGGCAGGGATCGGTGACATAACATGTAGCAGTTTCCCTTCACAGAAGCGTCTGCAGCAGGTGGGTGGAGGAGGAGGCAGCAGAACCAGGCCTTTGGAGCACTGTGTCATCTCCTGGTCCTGATGCTTTGAATCTCCCTCTCTGTCTGTCTGTCTGTCTGTCTGTCACACACACACACACACAGAAGCTGGTCAAGTGCTGTGCAACTGGGATTGCACCTGTCGTCCACAGGAGGGCGCCTAGCTGGGAAGTCCAGTACATTCCATATTAAAGTTGTTGCAAGTGCATTTTTTGTGTAAAAGACAGACAGACACACACACACACACACACACACACACACACACACACACACACACAGTAAGGTCTGAAGTGCAAGATTTGAATTACATTCCTTTGTATCTCTCCCTCTCTCTCTCTCTCTCTCTCTGTCTCTCTCTCTCTCTCTCTGTCAACACACACACACACACACACACACACACACACACTCACACACACCAAAGCACACAGACAGAAGCTGGTCACAACTGCTGTGCAACTGGGATTGAACCAGGGGGGCTCCCTCTGCTGGCTCAATGCGGTACAAAGTGTCAGAAGCTGTTAGATATCTGCTTTTGACAATCAATTGCACCTGTCATCCACAGGAGGGCGCCTAGCTGGGAAGTCCAGTACATTCCATATTAAAGTTGTTGCAAGTGCATTTTTTGTGTAAAAGACAGACACACACACACACACACACACACACACACACACACACACAGTAAGGTCTGAAGTGCAAAATTTGAATTACATTCCTTTGTATCTCTCCCTCTCTCTCTCTCTCTCTCTCTCTCTCTCTGTCTCTCTCTCTCTCTCTCTGTCAACACACACACACACACACACACTCACACACACCAAAGCACACAGACAGAAGCTGGTCACAACTGCTGTGCAACTGGGATTGAACCAGGGGGGCTCCCTCTGCTGGCTCAATGCGGTACAAAGTGTCAGAAGCTGTTAGATATCTGCTTTTGACAATCAATTGCACCTGTCATCCACAGGAGGGCGCCTAGCTGGGAAGTCCAGTACATTCCATATTAAAGTTGTTGCAAGTGCATTTTTTGTGTAAAAGACAGACACACACACACACACACACACACACACACACACACACACACACACTGTAAGGTCTGAAGTGCAAAATTTGAATTACATTCCTTTGTATCTCTCCCTCTCTCTCTCTCTCTCTCTCTCTCTGTCTCTCTCTCTCTCTCTCTCTCTCTGTCAACACACACACACACACACACACACACACACACACTCAATGGAGTATAAAATAAAGACCGGGGCAGTTCTCTCACTGGAGTCTCTTAGAGTGGAGGCTGCCCTTGCTAGCAAGAAGTTCTGTGTGTTTCTCTTCTCTGAGTCTTTACTGAAGAAGTGTTTTATAACATTTTCCTTAACAACTGACATGTGTTTTTTGTGTAAAAGAGAGAGAGACACACACACACACACACACACACACACACACACACACACACACACACACACTCACACTCACAGGCTCAGAGATGAGGGAAAAACAACAGAAATCAGGATAGATTTTAATGTCAGGAGATGCCCTGTGATGCTGGGGCCATTGTGTAAGATTGGAATGTGTACCAGTGGCTGGTGGGTGGTCCTTGAAGGTCCCGGGAGGAGGCGGCGAGGAGGCAGCGGGTGGCTGGGCTTGAGCTGTGGATCAGGGACGTCATTAATTCTGCCTGGTGCTGCGTGTGCCCTGTGCAGCTTGGATGTCTGCCGCTGACGCTCTGTGGTTCCTGTTCTGCTGATCTCCTGGTCCACACACGGCTTCAGGGTGTACTGTACAAGGGAAGAAGAAATGCATCATTGGTTACCAAAATAAAACAGTGTCTTTCTGCCTGTGTCATTCTGTTTGGTTTCTTTGAGCGTTTGTTTCTTAAATACACAGCAAGTGTCACTCTCTCTCTCTCTCTGTCACACACACACACACACACACACACACACACACACACTGTGAGGTCTGCAGTTCAAAATTTGAATCTCAGAGCTTGGTGTTTTTGTCTCCCTCCAGTGGACAAATGCAGGTATGATGAGGGTTGGTTAGGTTAGGGGGTAATAGCCAGAGCTTGACGGAATAAAATGGAATAACTGGGAAAGTAAGTGTCGTAGAGGGATGAAAGTGGTGTCTACGGTGGGGTTTCGGGGTGCTCCGGACACCCTGGTGAAGACCCCATGTCGATAGCACCAACGGTTCTGGACTTGGTGTAAATGGGTCCAAATTTGACGGAATAAAAAGGTCAAAGTGGCAGATAGGAGTGTCCGATCGGGCCGATTCCACCACCACTGTACTCAGCAGGCCCTGCCGGGTCGTTAGACACGCAGCATGGCAGGGATCGGTGACATAACATGTAGCAGTTTCCCTTCACAGAAGCGTCTGCAGCAGGTGGGTGGAGGAGGAGGCAGCAGAACCAGGCCTTTGGAGCACTGTGTCATCTCCTGGTCCTGATGCTTTGAATCTCCCTCTCTGTCTGTCTGTCTGTCTGTCTGTCACACACACACACACACAGAAGCTGGTCAAGTGCTGTGCAACTGGGATTGCACCTGTCGTCCACAGGAGGGCGCCTAGCTGGGAAGTCCAGTACATTCCATATTAAAGTTGTTGCAAGTGCATTTTTTGTGTAAAAGACAGACACACACACACACACACACACACACACACACACACACACAGTAAGGTCTGAAGTGCAAAATTTGAATTACATTCCTTTGTATCTCTCCCTCTCTCTCTCTCTCTCTCTCTCTCTCTCTGTCTCTCTCTCTCTCTCTCTGTCAACACACACACACACACACACACTCACACACACCAAAGCACACAGACAGAAGCTGGTCACAACTGCTGTGCAACTGGGATTGAACCAGGGGGGCTCCCTCTGCTGGCTCAATGCGGTACAAAGTGTCAGAAGCTGTTAGATATCTGCTTTTGACAATCAATTGCACCTGTCATCCACAGGAGGGCGCCTAGCTGGGAAGTCCAGTACATTCCATATTAAAGTTGTTGCAAGTGCATTTTTTGTGTAAAAGACAGACACACACACACACACACACACACACACACACACACACACACACACTGTAAGGTCTGAAGTGCAAAATTTGAATTACATTCCTTTGTATCTCTCCCTCTCTCTCTCTCTCTCTCTCTCTCTGTCTCTCTCTCTCTCTCTCTCTCTCTGTCAACACACACACACACACACACACACACACACACACACACTCAATGGAGTATAAAATAAAGACCGGGGCAGTTCTCTCACTGGAGTCTCTTAGAGTGGAGGCTGCCCTTGCTAGCAAGAAGTTCTGTGTGTTTCTCTTCTCTGAGTCTTTACTGAAGAAGTGTTTTATAACATTTTCCTTAACAACTGACATGTGTTTTTTGTGTAAAAGAGAGAGAGACACACACACACACACACACACACACACACACACACACACACTCACACTCACAGGCTCAGAGATGAGGGAAAAACAACAGAAATCAGGATAGATTTTAATGTCAGGAGATGCCCTGTGATGCTGGGGCCATTGTGTAAGATTGGAATGTGTACCAGTGGCTGGTGGGTGGTCCTTGAAGGTCCCGGGAGGAGGCGGCGAGGAGGCAGCGGGTGGCTGGGCTTGAGCTGTGGATCAGGGACGTCATTAATTCTGCCTGGTGCTGCGTGTGCCCTGTGCAGCTTGGATGTCTGCCGCTGACGCTCTGTGGTTCCTGTTCTGCTGATCTCCTGGTCCACACACGGCTTCAGGGTGTACTGTACAAGGGGAGAAGAAATGCATCATTGGTTACCAAAATAAAACAGTGTCTTTCTGCCTGTGTCATTCTGTTTGGTTTCTTTGAGCGTTTGTTTCTTAAATACACAGCAAGTGTCACTCTCTCTCTCTCTCTGTCACACACACACACACACACACACACACACACACACACACACACACACACACACACACACACACAGACACTGTGAGGTCTGCAGTTCAAAATTTGAATCTCAGAGCTTGGTGTTTTTGTCTCCCTCCAGTGGACAAATGCAGGTATGATGAGGGTTGGTTAGGTTAGGTTAGGGGGTAATAGCCAGAGCTTGACGGAATAAAATGGAATAACTGGGAAAGTAAGTGTCGTAGAGGGATGAAAGTGGTGTCTACGGGGGGGTTTCGGGGTGCTCCGGACACCCTGGTGAAGACCCCATGTCGATAGCACCAACGGTTCTGGACTTGGTGTAAATGGGTCCAAATTTGACGGAATAAAAAGGTCAAAGTGGCAGATAGGAGTGTCCGATCGGGCCGATTCCACCACCACTGTACTCAGCAGGCCCTGCCGGGTCGTTAGACACGCAGCATGGCAGGGATCGGTGACATAACATGTAGCAGTTTCCCTTCACAGAAGCGTCTGCAGCAGGTGGGTGGAGGAGGAGGCAGCAGAACCAGGCCTTTGGAGCACTGTGTCATCTCCTGGTCCTGATGCTTTGAATCTCCCTCTCTGTCTGTCTGTCTGTCTGTCTGTCACACACACACACACACAGAAGCTGGTCAAGTGCTGTGCAACTGGGATTGCACCTGTCGTCCACAGGAGGGCGCCTAGCTGGGAAGTCCAGTACATTCCATATTAAAGTTGTTGCAAGTGCATTTTTTGTGTAAAAGACAGACACACACACACACACACACACACACACACACACACACACACACACACACACACACACACACACAGTAAGGTCTGAAGTGCAAAATTTGAATTACATTCCTTTGTATCTCTCCCTCTCTCTCTCTCTCTCTCTCTCTCTCTCTCTCTGTCTCTCTCTCTGTCAACACACACACACACACACACACTCACACACACCAAAGCACACAGACAGAAGCTGGTCACAACTGCTGTGCAACTGGGATTGAACCAGGGGGGCTCCCTCTGCTGGCTCAATGCGGTACAAAGTGTCAGAAGCTGTTAGATATCTGCTTTTGACAATCAATTGCACCTGTCATCCACAGGAGGGCGCCTAGCTGGGAAGTCCAGTACATTCCATATTAAAGTTGTTGCAAGTGCATTTTTTGTGTAAAAGACAGACACACACACACACACACACACACACACACACACACACTGTAAGGTCTGAAGTGCAAAATTTGAATTACATTCCTTTGTATCTCTCCCTCTCTCTCTCTCTCTCTCTCTCTCTGTCTCTCTCTCTGTCTCTCTCTCTCTGTCAACACACACACACACACACACACACACACACACACACTCAATGGAGTATAAAATAAAGACCGGGGCAGTTCTCTCACTGGAGTCTCTTAGAGTGGAGGCTGCCCTTGCTAGCAAGAAGTTCTGTGTGTTTCTCTTCTCTGAGTCTTTACTGAAGAAGTGTTTTATAACATTTTCCTTAACAACTGACATGTGTTTTTTGTGTAAAAGAGAGAGACACACACACACACACACACACACACACACACACACACACACACACACACACACACTCACACTCAGCGGCTCAGAGATGAGGGAAAAACAACAGAAATCAGGATAGATTTTAATGTCAGGAGATGCCCTGTGATGCTGGGGCCATTGTGTAAGATTGGAATGTGTACCAGTGGCTGGTGGGTGGTCCTTGAAGGTCCCAGGAGGAGGCGGCGAGGAGGCAGCGGGTGGCTGGGCTTGAGCTGTGGATCAGGGACGTCATTAATTCTGCCTGGTGCTGCGTGTGCCCTGTGCAGCTTGGATGTCTGCCGCTGACGCTCTGTGGTTCCTGTTCTGCTGATCTCCTGGTCCACACACGGCTTCAGGGTGTACTGTACAAGGGGAGAAGAAATGCATCATTGGTTACCAAAATAAAACAGTGTCTTTCTGCCTGTGTCATTCTGTTTGGTTTCTTTGAGCGTTTGTTTCTTAAATACACAGCAAGTGTCACTCTCTCTCTCTCTCTGTCACACACACACACACACACACACACACACACACACACACAGACACTGTGAGGTCTGCAGTTCAAAATTTGAATCTCAGAGCTTGGTGTTTTTGTCTCCCTCCAGTGGACAAATGCAGGTATGATGAGGGTTGGTTAGGTTAGGGGGTAATAGCCAGAGCTTGACGGAATAAAATGGAATAACTGGGAAAGTAAGTGTCGTAGAGGGATGAAAGTGGTGTCTACGGGGGGGTTTCGGGGTGCTCCGGACACCCTGGTGAAGACCCCATGTCGATAGCACCAACGGTTCTGGACTTGGTGTAAATGGGTCCAAATTTGACGGAATAAAAAGGTCAAAGTGGCAGATAGGAGTGTCCGATCGGGCCGATTCCACCACCACTGTACTCAGCAGGCCCTGCCGGGTCGTTCGACACGCAGCATGGCAGGGATCGGTGACATAACATGTAGCAGTTTCCCTTCACAGAAGCGTCTGCAGCAGGTGGGTGGAGGAGGAGGCAGCAGAACCAGGCCTTTGGAGCACTGTGTCATCTCCTGGTCCTGATGCTTTGAATCTCCCTCTCTGTCTGTCTGTCTGTCTGTCTGTCACACACACACACACACACACACAGAAGCTGGTCAAGTGCTGTGCAACTGGGATTGCACCTGTCGTCCACAGGAGGGCGCCTAGCTGGGAAGTCCAGTACATTCCATATTAAAGTTGTTGCAAGTGCATTTTTTGTGTAAAAGACAGACACACACACACACACACACACACACACAGTAAGGTCTGAAGTGCAAAATTTGAATTACATTCCTTTGTATCTCTCCCTCTCTCTCTCTCTCTCTCTCTCTCTCTCTCTCTGTCTCTCTGTCTCTCTCTCTGTCAACACACACACACACACACACACTCACACACACCAAAGCACACAGACAGAAGCTGGTCACAACTGCTGTGCAACTGGGATTGAACCAGGGGGGCTCCCTCTGCTGGCTCAATGCGGTACAAAGTGTCAGAAGCTGTTAGATATCTGCTTTTGACAATCAATTGCACCTGTCATCCACAGGAGGGCGCCTAGCTGGGAAGTCCAGTACATTCCATATTAAAGTTGTTGCAAGTGCATTTTTTGTGTAAAAGACACACACACACACACACACACACACACACACACACACACACACACACACACACTGTAAGGTCTGAAGTGCAAAATTTGAATTACATTCCTTTGTATCTCTCCCTCTCTCTCTCTCTCTCTCTCTCTGTCTCTCTCTCTGTCTCTCTCTCTCTCTCTCTCTCTCTCTCTGTCAACACACACACACACACACACACACACACACACACACACACACACACACACACTGTAAGGTCTGAAGTGCAAAATTTGAATTACATTCCTTTGTATCTCTCCCTCTCTCTCTCTCTCTCTGTCTCTCTCTCTCTCTCTCTGTCAACACACACACGCACACACACACGCTCAATGGAGTATAAAATAAAGACCGGGGCAGTTCTCTCACTGGAGTCTCTTAGAGTGGAGGCTGCCCTTGCTAGCAAGAAGTTCTGTGTGTTTCTCTTCTCTGAGTCTTTACTGAAGAAGTGTTTTATAACATTTTCCTTAACAACTGACATGTGTTTTTTGTGTAAAAGAGAGAGACACACACACACACACACACACACACACACACACACACACACACACACACTCACACTCAGCGGCTCAGAGATGAGGGAAAAACAACAGAAATCAGGATAGATTTTAATGTCAGGAGATGCCCTGTGATGCTGGGGCCATTGTGTAAGATTGGAATGTGTACCAGTGGCTGGTGGGTGGTCCTTGAAGGTCCCGGGAGGAGGCGGCGAGGAGGCAGCGGGTGGCTGGGCTTCGGCCTTGGCCCAGGAACGTCATTTATTCTGCGTGGTGCCGCGTGTGCCCTGTGCAGCTTCGATGTGTGCGGCTGACGCTCTGTGGTTCCTGTTCCTGTCATAAAAGGCCCTGTACAAGGGGATAAGAAATGCATCATTGGTTACCAAAATAAAACAGTGTCTTTCTGCCTGTGTCATTCTGTTTGGTTTCTTTGAGCGTTTGTTTCTTAAATACACAGCAAGTGTCACTCTCTCTCTCTCTCTCTCTGTCACACACACACACACACACACACACCAAAGCACACACACCAAAGCGCGCACACACACACACACACACACACACACCAAAGCGCGCACACACACACACACACACACACACACACAGACACAGACACTGTGAGGTTTGCAGTGCAAAATTTGAATTTTAGTGCATGGTGATTTGTCTCCCTCCAGTGGCCCACGGCAGGTATGATGAGGCTTAAATGATAGGTTATGGGGAAAAAGCCAGGAGAGGATGGGACAAAAGTGGAATAACTGAAAAAGTAAGAGGTGTAGAGGGCTGATGTTGGTGTCTAGGTGGGGGTTTTGGTGGGTGCCGGACGCTGTGGCGAAGAGGCCACGCCGATGGCTTCTTCGGTTCTGGAGATATGGCGAATCGGACCAAAAAGGATGGGACAAAACGGTCCCAGTCGGAGAAAGGAAGGTGCAGAGGGCCTGGGTCCACCACCACTGTACTCAGCAGGCCCTGCCGGGTCGTTCGACACGCAGCATGGCAGGGATCGGTGACATAACATGTAGCAGTTTCCCTTCACAGAAGCGTCTGCAGCAGGTGGGTGGAGGAGGAGGCAGCAGAACCAGGCCTTTGGAGCACTGTGTCATCTCCTGGTCCTGATGCTTTGAATCTCCCTCTCTGTCTGTCTGTCTGTCTGTCTGTCACACACACACACACACACACACACACACACACACACACACACACACACACACACACACACACACACACAGAAGCTGGTCAAGTGCTGTGCAACTGGGATTGCACCTGTCGTCCACAGGAGGGCGCCTAGCTGGGAAGTCCAGTACATTCCATATTAAAGTTGTTGCAAGTGCATTTTTTGTGTAAAAGACAGACACACACACACACACACACACACACACACACACACACACTGTAAGGTCTGAAGTGCAAAATTTGAATTACATTCCTTTGTATCTCTCCCTCTCTCTCTCTCTCTCTCTCTCTCTGTCTCTCTCTCTCTCTCTCTCTCTCTGTCAACACACACACACACACACACACACACACACACTCAATGGAGTATAAAATAAAGACCGGGGCAGTTCTCTCACTGGAGTCTCTTAGAGTGGAGGCTGCCCTTGCTAGCAAGAAGTTCTGTGTGTTTCTCTTCTCTGAGTCTTTACTGAAGAAGTGTTTTATAACATTTTCCTTAACAACTGACATGTGTTTTTTGTGTAAAAGAGAGAGAGACACACACACACACACACACACACACACACACACACACACACACACACACACTCACACTCACAGGCTCAGAGATGAGGGAAAAACAACAGAAATCAGGATAGATTTTAATGTCAGGAGATGCCCTGTGATGCTGGGGCCATTGTGTAAGATTGGAATGTGTACCAGTGGCTGGTGGGTGGTCCTTGAAGGTCCCGGGAGGAGGCGGCGAGGAGGCAGCGGGTGGCTGGGCTTGAGCTGTGGATCAGGGACGTCATTAATTCTGCCTGGTGCTGCGTGTGCCCTGTGCAGCTTGGATGTCTGCCGCTGACGCTCTGTGGTTCCTGTTCTGCTGATCTCCTGGTCCACACACGGCTTCAGGGTGTACTGTACAAGGGGAGAAGAAATGCATCATTGGTTACCAAAATAAAACAGTGTCTTTCTGCCTGTGTCATTCTGTTTGGTTTCTTTGAGCGTTTGTTTCTTAAATACACAGCAAGTGTCACTCTCTCTCTCTCTCTGTCACACACACACACACACACACACACACACACACACACACACAGACACTGTGAGGTCTGCAGTTCAAAATTTGAATCTCAGAGCTTGGTGTTTTTGTCTCCCTCCAGTGGACAAATGCAGGTATGATGAGGGTTGGTTAGGTTAGGGGGTAATAGCCAGAGCTTGACGGAATAAAATGGAATAACTGGGAAAGTAAGTGTCGTAGAGGGATGAAAGTGGTGTCTACGGGGGGGTTTCGGGGTGCTCCGGACACCCTGGTGAAGACCCCATGTCGATAGCACCAACGGTTCTGGACTTGGTGTAAATGGGTCCAAATTTGACGGAATAAAAAGGTCAAAGTGGCAGATAGGAGTGTCCGATCGGGCCGATTCCACCACCACTGTACTCAGCAGGCCCTGCCGGGTCGTTCGACACGCAGCATGGCAGGGATCGGTGACATAACATGTAGCAGTTTCCCTTCACAGAAGCGTCTGCAGCAGGTGGGTGGAGGAGGAGGCAGCAGAACCAGGCCTTTGGAGCACTGTGTCATCTCCTGGTCCTGATGCTTTGAATCTCCCTCTCTGTCTGTCTGTCTGTCTGTCTGTCACACACACACACACACACACACAGAAGCTGGTCAAGTGCTGTGCAACTGGGATTGCACCTGTCGTCCACAGGAGGGCGCCTAGCTGGGAAGTCCAGTACATTCCATATTAAAGTTGTTGCAAGTGCATTTTTTGTGTAAAAGACAGACACACACACACACACACACACACACACACACACACACACACACACAGTAAGGTCTGAAGTGCAAAATTTGAATTACATTCCTTTGTATCTCTCCCTCTCTCTCTCTCTCTCTCTCTGTCTCTCTCTCTCTGTCAACACACACACACACACACACTCACACACACCAAAGCACACAGACAGAAGCTGGTCACAACTGCTGTGCAACTGGGATTGAACCAGGGGGGCTCCCTCTGCTGGCTCAATGCGGTACAAAGTGTCAGAAGCTGTTAGATATCTGCTTTTGACAATCAATTGCACCTGTCATCCACAGGAGGGCGCCTAGCTGGGAAGTCCAGTACATTCCATATTAAAGTTGTTGCAAGTGCATTTTTTGTGTAAAAGACAGACACACACACACACACACACACACACACACACACACACACTGTAAGGTCTGAAGTGCAAAATTTGAATTACATTCCTTTGTATCTCTCCCTCTCTCTCTCTCTCTCTCTCTCTCTCTCTCTGTCTCTCTCTCTCTCTCTCTCTCTCTCTCTGTCAACACACACACACACACACACACACACACACACACACACACACACACACACACTGTAAGGTCTGAAGTGCAAAATTTGAATTACATTCCTTTGTATCTCTCCCTCTCTCTCTCTCTCTCTGTCTCTCTCTCTCTCTCTCTGTCAACACACACACGCACACACACACGCTCAATGGAGTATAAAATAAAGACCGGGGCAGTTCTCTCACTGGAGTCTCTTAGAGTGGAGGCTGCCCTTGCTAGCAAGAAGTTCTGTGTGTTTCTCTTCTCTGAGTCTTTACTGAAGAAGTGTTTTATAACATTTTCCTTAACAACTGACATGTGTTTTTTGTGTAAAAGAGAGAGACACACACACACACACACACACACACACACACACACACACACACACACACACTCACACTCAGCGGCTCAGAGATGAGGGAAAAACAACAGAAATCAGGATAGATTTTAATGTCAGGAGATGCCCTGTGATGCTGGGGCCATTGTGTAAGATTGGAATGTGTACCAGTGGCTGGTGGGTGGTCCTTGAAGGTCCCGGGAGGAGGCGGCGAGGAGGCAGCGGGTGGCTGGGCTTCGGCCTTGGCCCAGGAACGTCATTTATTCTGCGTGGTGCCGCGTGTGCCCTGTGCAGCTTCGATGTGTGCGGCTGACGCTCTGTGGTTCCTGTTCCTGTCATAAAAGGCCCTGTACAAGGGGATAAGAAATGCATCATTGGTTACCAAAATAAAACAGTGTCTTTCTGCCTGTGTCATTCTGTTTGGTTTCTTTGAGCGTTTGTTTCTTAAATACACAGCAAGTGTCACTCTCTCTCTCTCTCTCTCTGTCACACACACACACACACACACACACACACCAAAGCACACACACCAAAGCGCGCACACACACACACACACACACACACACACACACCAAAGCGCGCACACACACACACACACACACACACACACAGACACAGACACTGTGAGGTTTGCAGTGCAAAATTTGAATTTTAGTGCATGGTGATTTGTCTCCCTCCAGTGGCCCACGGCAGGTATGATGAGGCTTAAATGATAGGATAGGTTATGGGGAAAAAGCCAGGAGAGGATGGGACAAAAGTGGAATAACTGAAAAAGTAAGAGGTGTAGAGGGCTGATGTTGGTGTCTAGGTGGGGGTTTTGGTGGGTGCCGGACGCTGTGGCGAAGAGGCCACGCCGATGGCTTCTTCGGTTCTGGAGATATGGCGAATCGGACCAAAAAGGATGGGACAAAACGGTCCCAGTCGGAGAAAGGAAGGTGCAGAGGGCCTGGGTCCACCACCACTGTACTCAGCAGGCCCTGCCGGGTCGTTCGACACGCAGCATGGCAGGGATCGGTGACATAACATGTAGCAGTTTCCCTTCACAGAAGCGTCTGCAGCAGGTGGGTGGAGGAGGAGGCAGCAGAACCAGGCCTTTGGAGCACTGTGTCATCTCCTGGTCCTGATGCTTTGAATCTCCCTCTCTGTCTGTCTGTCTGTCTGTCTGTCTGTCACACACACACACACACACACACACACACACACACACACACACACACACACACACAGAAGCTGGTCAAGTGCTGTGCAACTGGGATTGCACCTGTCGTCCACAGGAGGGCGCCTAGCTGGGAAGTCCAGTACATTCCATATTAAAGTTGTTGCAAGTGCATTTTTTGTGTAAAAGACAGACACACACACACACACACACACACACACACACACACACACACACACAGTAAGGTCTGAAGTGCAAAATTTGAATTACATTCCTTTGTATCTCTCCCTCTCTCTCTCTCTCTCTCTCTCTCTCTCTCTGTCTCTCTCTCTCTCTCTCTGTCAACACACACACACACACACACACACACACACACTCAATGGAGTATAAAATAAAGACCGGGGCAGTTCTCTCACTGGAGTCTCTTAGAGTGGAGGCTGCCCTTGCTAGCAAGAAGTTCTGTGTGTTTCTCTTCTCTGAGTCTTTACTGAAGAAGTGTTTTATAACATTTTCCTTAACAACTGACATGTGTTTTTTGTGTAAAAGAGAGAGAGACACACACACACACACACACACACACACACACACACACACACACACACACACACACACTCACACTCACAGGCTCAGAGATGAGGGAAAAACAACAGAAATCAGGATAGATTTTAATGTCAGGAGATGCCCTGTGATGCTGGGGCCATTGTGTAAGATTGGAATGTGTACCAGTGGCTGGTGGGTGGTCCTTGAAGGTCCCGGGAGGAGGCGGCGAGGAGGCAGCGGGTGGCTGGGCTTGAGCTGTGGATCAGGGACGTCATTAATTCTGCCTGGTGCTGCGTGTGCCCTGTGCAGCTTGGATGTCTGCCGCTGACGCTCTGTGGTTCCTGTTCTGCTGATCTCCTGGTCCACACACGGCTTCAGGGTGTACTGTACAAGGGGAGAAGAAATGCATCATTGGTTACCAAAATAAAACAGTGTCTTTCTGCCTGTGTCATTCTGTTTGGTTTCTTTGAGCGTTTGTTTCTTAAATACACAGCAAGTGTCACTCTCTCTCTCTCTCTGTCACACACACACACACACACACACACACACACACACACACACACACACACAGACACTGTGAGGTCTGCAGTTCAAAATTTGAATCTCAGAGCTTGGTGTTTTTGTCTCCCTCCAGTGGACAAATGCAGGTATGATGAGGGTTGGTTAGGTTAGGGGGTAATAGCCAGAGCTTGACGGAATAAAATGGAATAACTGGGAAAGTAAGTGTCGTAGAGGGATGAAAGTGGTGTCTACGGGGGGGTTTCGGGGTGCTCCGGACACCCTGGTGAAGACCCCATGTCGATAGCACCAACGGTTCTGGACTTGGTGTAAATGGGTCCAAATTTGACGGAATAAAAAGGTCAAAGTGGCAGATAGGAGTGTCCGATCGGGCCGATTCCACCACCACTGTACTCAGCAGGCCCTGCCGGGTCGTTCGACACGCAGCATGGCAGGGATCGGTGACATAACATGTAGCAGTTTCCCTTCACAGAAGCGTCTGCAGCAGGTGGGTGGAGGAGGAGGCAGCAGAACCAGGCCTTTGGAGCACTGTGTCATCTCCTGGTCCTGATGCTTTGAATCTCCCTCTCTGTCTGTCTGTCTGTCTGTCTGTCACACACACACACACACACACACACAGAAGCTGGTCAAGTGCTGTGCAACTGGGATTGCACCTGTCGTCCACAGGAGGGCGCCTAGCTGGGAAGTCCAGTACATTCCATATTAAAGTTGTTGCAAGTGCATTTTTTGTGTAAAAGACAGACACACACACACACACACACACACACACACACACACACACACACACACACACACACACAGTAAGGTCTGAAGTGCAAAATTTGAATTACATTCCTTTGTATCTCTCCCTCTCTCTCTCTCTCTCTCTCTCTCTCTCTCTGTCTCTCTCTCTCTCTCTCTGTCAACACACACACACACACACACACTCACACACACCAAAGCACACAGACAGAAGCTGGTCACAACTGCTGTGCAACTGGGATTGAACCAGGGGGGCTCCCTCTGCTGGCTCAATGCGGTACAAAGTGTCAGAAGCTGTTAGATATCTGCTTTTGACAATCAATTGCACCTGTCATCCACAGGAGGGCGCCTAGCTGGGAAGTCCAGTACATTCCATATTAAAGTTGTTGCAAGTGCATTTTTTGTGTAAAAGACAGACACACACACACACACACACACACACACACACACACACACACTGTAAGGTCTGAAGTGCAAAATTTGAATTACATTCCTTTGTATCTCTCCCTCTCTCTCTCTCTCTCTCTCTCTCTGTCTCTCTCTCTCTCTCTCTCTCTCTGTCAACACACACACACACACACACACACACACACACACACACACACACACTGTAAGGTCTGAAGTGCAAAATTTGAATTACATTCCTTTGTATCTCTCCCTCTCTCTCTCTCTCTCTGTCTCTCTCTCTCTCTCTCTGTCAACACACACACGCACACACACACGCTCAATGGAGTATAAAATAAAGACCGGGGCAGTTCTCTCACTGGAGTCTCTTAGAGTGGAGGCTGCCCTTGCTAGCAAGAAGTTCTGTGTGTTTCTCTTCTCTGAGTCTTTACTGAAGAAGTGTTTTATAACATTTTCCTTAACAACTGACATGTGTTTTTTGTGTAAAAGAGAGAGACACACACACACACACACACACACACACACACACACACACACACACACACTCACACTCAGCGGCTCAGAGATGAGGGAAAAACAACAGAAATCAGGATAGATTTTAATGTCAGGAGATGCCCTGTGATGCTGGGGCCATTGTGTAAGATTGGAATGTGTACCAGTGGCTGGTGGGTGGTCCTTGAAGGTCCCAGGAGGAGGCGGCGAGGAGGCAGCGGGTGGCTGGGCTTCGGCCTTGGCCCAGGAACGTCATTTATTCTGCGTGGTGCCGCGTGTGCCCTGTGCAGCTTCGATGTGTGCGGCTGATGCTCTGTGGTTCCTGTTCCTGTCATAAAAGGCCCTGTACAAGGGGATAAGAAATGCATCATTGGTTACCAAAATAAAACAGTGTCTTTCTGCCTGTGTCATTCTGTTTGGTTTCTTTGAGCGTTTGTTTCTTAAATACACAGCAAGTGTCACTCTCTCTCTCTCTCTCTCTGTCACACACACACACACACACACACACCAAAGCACACACACCAAAGCGCGCACACACACACACACACACACACACACCAAAGCGCGCACACACACACACACACACACACAGACACAGACACTGTGAGGTTTGCAGTGCAAAATTTGAATTTTAGTGCATGGTGATTTGTCTCCCTCCAGTGGCCCACGGCAGGTATGATGAGGCTTAAATGATAGGTTATGGGGAAAAAGCCAGGAGAGGATGGGACAAAAGTGGAATAACTGAAAAAGTAAGAGGTGTAGAGGGCTGATGTTGGTGTCTAGGTGGGGGTTTTGGTGGGTGCCGGACGCTGTGGCGAAGAGGCCACGCCGATGGCTTCTTCGGTTCTGGAGATATGGCGAATCGGACCAAAAAGGATGGGACAAAACGGTCCCAGTCGGAGAAAGGAAGGTGCAGAGGGCCTGGGTCCACCACCACTGTACTCAGCAGGCCCTGCCGGGTCGTTCGACACGCAGCATGGCAGGGATCGGTGACATAACATGTAGCAGTTTCCCTTCACAGAAGCGTCTGCAGCAGGTGGGTGGAGGAGGAGGCAGCAGAACCAGGCCTTTGGAGCACTGTGTCATCTCCTGGTCCTGATGCTTTGAATCTCCCTCTCTGTCTGTCTGTCTGTCTGTCTGTCACACACACACACACACACACACACACAGAAGCTGGTCAAGTGCTGTGCAACTGGGATTGCACCTGTCGTCCACAGGAGGGCGCCTAGCTGGGAAGTCCAGTACATTCCATATTAAAGTTGTTGCAAGTGCATTTTTTGTGTAAAAGACAGACACACACACACACACACACACACACACACACACACACACACACACACAGTAAGGTCTGAAGTGCAAAATTTGAATTACATTCCTTTGTATCTCTCCCTCTCTCTCTCTCTCTCTCTCTCTCTCTCTCTCTCTCTCTCTCTCTCTGTCTCTCTCTCTCTCTCTCTGTCAACACACACACACACACACACACACACTCACACACACCAAAGCACACAGACAGAAGCTGGTCACAACTGCTGTGCAACTGGGATTGAACCAGGGGGGCTCCCTCTGCTGGCTCAATGCGGTACAAAGTGTCAGAAGCTGTTAGATATCTGCTTTTGACAATCAATTGCACCTGTCATCCACAGGAGGGCGCCTAGCTGGGAAGTCCAGTACATTCCATATTAAAGTTGTTGCAAGTGCATTTTTTGTGTAAAAGACAGACACACACACACACACACACACACACACACACACACACACTGTAAGGTCTGAAGTGCAAAATTTGAATTACATTCCTTTGTATCTCTCCCTCTCTCTCTCTCTCTCTCTCTCTCTCTCTGTCTCTCTCTCTCTCTCTCTCTCTCTCTCTGTCAACACACACACACACACACACACACACACACACACACACACTGTAAGGTCTGAAGTGCAAAATTTGAATTACATTCCTTTGTATCTCTCCCTCTCTCTCTCTCTCTCTGTCTCTCTCTCTCTCTCTCTGTCAACACACACACGCACACACACACGCTCAATGGAGTATAAAATAAAGACCGGGGCAGTTCTCTCACTGGAGTCTCTTAGAGTGGAGGCTGCCCTTGCTAGCAAGAAGTTCTGTGTGTTTCTCTTCTCTGAGTCTTTACTGAAGAAGTGTTTTATAACATTTTCCTTAACAACTGACATGTGTTTTTTGTGTAAAAGAGAGAGACACACACACACACACACACACACACACACACACACACACACACACACACACACACACACACTCACACTCAGCGGCTCAGAGATGAGGGAAAAACAACAGAAATCAGGATAGATTTTAATGTCAGGAGATGCCCTGTGATGCTGGGGCCATTGTGTAAGATTGGAATGTGTACCAGTGGCTGGTGGGTGGTCCTTGAAGGTCCCAGGAGGAGGCGGCGAGGAGGCAGCGGGTGGCTGGGCTTCGGCCTTGGCCCAGGAACGTCATTTATTCTGCGTGGTGCCGCGTGTGCCCTGTGCAGCTTCGATGTGTGCGGCTGATGCTCTGTGGTTCCTGTTCCTGTCATAAAAGGCCCTGTACAAGGGGATAAGAAATGCATCATTGGTTACCAAAATAAAACAGTGTCTTTCTGCCTGTGTCATTCTGTTTGGTTTCTTTGAGCGTTTGTTTCTTAAATACACAGCAAGTGTCACTCTCTCTCTCTCTCTCTCTGTCACACACACACACACACACACACACCAAAGCACACACACCAAAGCGCGCACACACACACACACACACACACACACCAAAGCGCGCACACACACACACACACACACACACACACAGACACAGACACTGTGAGGTTTGCAGTGCAAAATTTGAATTTTAGTGCATGGTGATTTGTCTCCCTCCAGTGGCCCACGGCAGGTATGATGAGGCTTAAATGATAGGTTATGGGGAAAAAGCCAGGAGAGGATGGGACAAAAGTGGAATAACTGAAAAAGTAAGAGGTGTAGAGGGCTGATGTTGGTGTCTAGGTGGGGGTTTTGGTGGGTGCCGGACGCTGTGGCGAAGAGGCCACGCCGATGGCTTCTTCGGTTCTGGAGATATGGCGAATCGGACCAAAAAGGATGGGACAAAACGGTCCCAGTCGGAGAAAGGAAGGTGCAGAGGGCCTGGGTCCACCACCACTGTACTCAGCAGGCCCTGCCGGGTCGTTCGACACGCAGCATGGCAGGGATCGGTGACATAACATGTAGCAGTTTCCCTTCACAGAAGCGTCTGCAGCAGGTGGGTGGAGGAGGAGGCAGCAGAACCAGGCCTTTGGAGCACTGTGTCATCTCCTGGTCCTGATGCTTTGAATCTCCCTCTCTGTCTGTCTGTCTGTCTGTCTGTCACACACACACACACACACACACACACACACACACACACACACACACACACACACACACACAGAAGCTGGTCAAGTGCTGTGCAACTGGGATTGCACCTGTCGTCCACAGGAGGGCGCCTAGCTGGGAAGTCCAGTACATTCCATATTAAAGTTGTTGCAAGTGCATTTTTTGTGTAAAAGACAGACACACACACACACACACACACACACACACACACACACACTGTAAGGTCTGAAGTGCAAAATTTGAATTACATTCCTTTGTATCTCTCCCTCTCTCTCTCTCTCTCTCTCTCTCTGTCTCTCTCTCTCTCTCTCTCTCTCTGTCAACACACACACACACACACACACACACACACACTCAATGGAGTATAAAATAAAGACCGGGGCAGTTCTCTCACTGGAGTCTCTTAGAGTGGAGGCTGCCCTTGCTAGCAAGAAGTTCTGTGTGTTTCTCTTCTCTGAGTCTTTACTGAAGAAGTGTTTTATAACATTTTCCTTAACAACTGACATGTGTTTTTTGTGTAAAAGAGAGAGAGACACACACACACACACACACACACACACACACACACACACACACACACACACACACTCACACTCACAGGCTCAGAGATGAGGGAAAAACAACAGAAATCAGGATAGATTTTAATGTCAGGAGATGCCCTGTGATGCTGGGGCCATTGTGTAAGATTGGAATGTGTACCAGTGGCTGGTGGGTGGTCCTTGAAGGTCCCGGGAGGAGGCGGCGAGGAGGCAGCGGGTGGCTGGGCTTGAGCTGTGGATCAGGGACGTCATTAATTCTGCCTGGTGCTGCGTGTGCCCTGTGCAGCTTGGATGTCTGCCGCTGACGCTCTGTGGTTCCTGTTCTGCTGATCTCCTGGTCCACACACGGCTTCAGGGTGTACTGTACAAGGGGAGAAGAAATGCATCATTGGTTACCAAAATAAAACAGTGTCTTTCTGCCTGTGTCATTCTGTTTGGTTTCTTTGAGCGTTTGTTTCTTAAATACACAGCAAGTGTCACTCTCTCTCTCTCTCTGTCACACACACACACACACACACACACACACACACACACACACAGACACTGTGAGGTCTGCAGTTCAAAATTTGAATCTCAGAGCTTGGTGTTTTTGTCTCCCTCCAGTGGACAAATGCAGGTATGATGAGGGTTGGTTAGGTTAGGGGGTAATAGCCAGAGCTTGACGGAATAAAATGGAATAACTGGGAAAGTAAGTGTCGTAGAGGGATGAAAGTGGTGTCTACGGGGGGGTTTCGGGGTGCTCCGGACACCCTGGTGAAGACCCCATGTCGATAGCACCAACGGTTCTGGACTTGGTGTAAATGGGTCCAAATTTGACGGAATAAAAAGGTCAAAGTGGCAGATAGGAGTGTCCGATCGGGCCGATTCCACCACCACTGTACTCAGCAGGCCCTGCCGGGTCGTTAGACACGCAGCATGGCAGGGATCGGTGACATAACATGTAGCAGTTTCCCTTCACAGAAGCGTCTGCAGCAGGTGGGTGGAGGAGGAGGCAGCAGAACCAGGCCTTTGGAGCACTGTGTCATCTCCTGGTCCTGATGCTTTGAATCTCCCTCTCTGTCTGTCTGTCTGTCTGTCTGTCACACACACACACACACAGAAGCTGGTCAAGTGCTGTGCAACTGGGATTGCACCTGTCGTCCACAGGAGGGCGCCTAGCTGGGAAGTCCAGTACATTCCATATTAAAGTTGTTGCAAGTGCATTTTTTGTGTAAAAGACAGACACACACACACACACACACACACACACACACACACACACACACACACACACAGTAAGGTCTGAAGTGCAAAATTTGAATTACATTCCTTTGTATCTCTCCCTCTCTCTCTCTCTCTCTCTCTCTCTCTCTCTGTCTCTCTCTCTCTCTCTCTGTCAACACACACACACACACACACACTCACACACACCAAAGCACACAGACAGAAGCTGGTCACAACTGCTGTGCAACTGGGATTGAACCAGGGGGGCTCCCTCTGCTGGCTCAATGCGGTACAAAGTGTCAGAAGCTGTTAGATATCTGCTTTTGACAATCAATTGCACCTGTCATCCACAGGAGGGCGCCTAGCTGGGAAGTCCAGTACATTCCATATTAAAGTTGTTGCAAGTGCATTTTTTGTGTAAAAGACAGACACACACACACACACACACACACACACACACACACACTGTAAGGTCTGAAGTGCAAAATTTGAATTACATTCCTTTGTATCTCTCCCTCTCTCTCTCTCTCTCTCTCTCTCTGTCTCTCTCTCTCTCTCTCTCTCTCTGTCAACACACACACACACACACACACACACACACACACTCAATGGAGTATAAAATAAAGACCGGGGCAGTTCTCTCACTGGAGTCTCTTAGAGTGGAGGCTGCCCTTGCTAGCAAGAAGTTCTGTGTGTTTCTCTTCTCTGAGTCTTTACTGAAGAAGTGTTTTATAACATTTTCCTTAACAACTGACATTTGTTTTTTGTGTAAAAGAGAGAGAGACACACACACACACACACACACACACACACACACACACACACACACACACACACTCACACTCACAGGCTCAGAGATGAGGGAAAAACAACAGAAATCAGGATAGATTTTAATGTCAGGAGATGCCCTGTGATGCTGGGGCCATTGTGTAAGATTGGAATGTGTACCAGTGGCTGGTGGGTGGTCCTTGAAGGTCCCGGGAGGAGGCGGCGAGGAGGCAGCGGGTGGCTGGGCTTGAGCTGTGGATCAGGGACGTCATTAATTCTGCCTGGTGCTGCGTGTGCCCTGTGCAGCTTGGATGTCTGCCGCTGACGCTCTGTGGTTCCTGTTCTGCTGATCTCCTGGTCCACACACGGCTTCAGGGTGTACTGTACAAGGGAAGAAGAAATGCATCATTGGTTACCAAAATAAAACAGTGTCTTTCTGCCTGTGTCATTCTGTTTGGTTTCTTTGAGCGTTTGTTTCTTAAATACACAGCAAGTGTCACTCTCTCTCTCTCTCTGTCACACACACACACACACACACACACACACACACACACACACTGTGAGGTCTGCAGTTCAAAATTTGAATCTCAGAGCTTGGTGTTTTTGTCTCCCTCCAGTGGACAAATGCAGGTATGATGAGGGTTGGTTAGGTTAGGGGGTAATAGCCAGAGCTTGACGGAATAAAATGGAATAACTGGGAAAGTAAGTGTCGTAGAGGGATGAAAGTGGTGTCTACGGGGGGGTTTCGGGGTGCTCCGGACACCCTGGTGAAGACCCCATGTCGATAGCACCAACGGTTCTGGACTTGGTGTAAATGGGTCCAAATTTGACGGAATAAAAAGGTCAAAGTGGCAGATAGGAGTGTCCGATCGGGCCGATTCCACCACCACTGTACTCAGCAGGCCCTGCCGGGTCGTTAGACACGCAGCATGGCAGGGATCGGTGACATAACATGTAGCAGTTTCCCTTCACAGAAGCGTCTGCAGCAGGTGGGTGGAGGAGGAGGCAGCAGAACCAGGCCTTTGGAGCACTGTGTCATCTCCTGGTCCTGATGCTTTGAATCTCCCTCTCTGTCTGTCTGTCTGTCTGTCTGTCACACACACACACACACAGAAGCTGGTCAAGTGCTGTGCAACTGGGATTGCACCTGTCGTCCACAGGAGGGCGCCTAGCTGGGAAGTCCAGTACATTCCATATTAAAGTTGTTGCAAGTGCATTTTTTGTGTAAAAGACAGACAGACACACACACACACACACACACACACACACACACACACACACACACAGTAAGGTCTGAAGTGCAAGATTTGAATTACATTCCTTTGTATCTCTCCCTCTCTCTCTCTCTCTCTCTCTGTCTCTCTCTCTCTCTCTCTGTCAACACACACACACACACACACACACACACACACACTCACACACACCAAAGCACACAGACAGAAGCTGGTCACAACTGCTGTGCAACTGGGATTGAACCAGGGGGGCTCCCTCTGCTGGCTCAATGCGGTACAAAGTGTCAGAAGCTGTTAGATATCTGCTTTTGACAATCAATTGCACCTGTCATCCACAGGAGGGCGCCTAGCTGGGAAGTCCAGTACATTCCATATTAAAGTTGTTGCAAGTGCATTTTTTGTGTAAAAGACAGACACACACACACACACACACACACACACACACACACACACAGTAAGGTCTGAAGTGCAAAATTTGAATTACATTCCTTTGTATCTCTCCCTCTCTCTCTCTCTCTCTCTCTCTCTCTCTGTCTCTCTCTCTCTCTCTCTGTCAACACACACACACACACACACACTCACACACACCAAAGCACACAGACAGAAGCTGGTCACAACTGCTGTGCAACTGGGATTGAACCAGGGGGGCTCCCTCTGCTGGCTCAATGCGGTACAAAGTGTCAGAAGCTGTTAGATATCTGCTTTTGACAATCAATTGCACCTGTCATCCACAGGAGGGCGCCTAGCTGGGAAGTCCAGTACATTCCATATTAAAGTTGTTGCAAGTGCATTTTTTGTGTAAAAGACAGACACACACACACACACACACACACACACACACACACACACACACACTGTAAGGTCTGAAGTGCAAAATTTGAATTACATTCCTTTGTATCTCTCCCTCTCTCTCTCTCTCTCTCTCTCTCTGTCTCTCTCTCTCTCTCTCTCTCTCTGTCAACACACACACACACACACACACACACACACACACTCAATGGAGTATAAAATAAAGACCGGGGCAGTTCTCTCACTGGAGTCTCTTAGAGTGGAGGCTGCCCTTGCTAGCAAGAAGTTCTGTGTGTTTCTCTTCTCTGAGTCTTTACTGAAGAAGTGTTTTATAACATTTTCCTTAACAACTGACATGTGTTTTTTGTGTAAAAGAGAGAGAGACACACACACACACACACACACACACACACACACACACACACACACACACACTCACACTCACAGGCTCAGAGATGAGGGAAAAACAACAGAAATCAGGATAGATTTTAATGTCAGGAGATGCCCTGTGATGCTGGGGCCATTGTGTAAGATTGGAATGTGTACCAGTGGCTGGTGGGTGGTCCTTGAAGGTCCCGGGAGGAGGCGGCGAGGAGGCAGCGGGTGGCTGGGCTTGAGCTGTGGATCAGGGACGTCATTAATTCTGCCTGGTGCTGCGTGTGCCCTGTGCAGCTTGGATGTCTGCCGCTGACGCTCTGTGGTTCCTGTTCTGCTGATCTCCTGGTCCACACACGGCTTCAGGGTGTACTGTACAAGGGAAGAAGAAATGCATCATTGGTTACCAAAATAAAACAGTGTCTTTCTGCCTGTGTCATTCTGTTTGGTTTCTTTGAGCGTTTGTTTCTTAAATACACAGCAAGTGTCACTCTCTCTCTCTCTCTGTCACACACACACACACACACACACACACACACACACACTGTGAGGTCTGCAGTTCAAAATTTGAATCTCAGAGCTTGGTGTTTTTGTCTCCCTCCAGTGGACAAATGCAGGTATGATGAGGGTTGGTTAGGTTAGGGGGTAATAGCCAGAGCTTGACGGAATAAAATGGAATAACTGGGAAAGTAAGTGTCGTAGAGGGATGAAAGTGGTGTCTACGGTGGGGTTTCGGGGTGCTCCGGACACCCTGGTGAAGACCCCATGTCGATAGCACCAACGGTTCTGGACTTGGTGTAAATGGGTCCAAATTTGACGGAATAAAAAGGTCAAAGTGGCAGATAGGAGTGTCCGATCGGGCCGATTCCACCACCACTGTACTCAGCAGGCCCTGCCGGGTCGTTAGACACGCAGCATGGCAGGGATCGGTGACATAACATGTAGCAGTTTCCCTTCACAGAAGCGTCTGCAGCAGGTGGGTGGAGGAGGAGGCAGCAGAACCAGGCCTTTGGAGCACTGTGTCATCTCCTGGTCCTGATGCTTTGAATCTCCCTCTCTGTCTGTCTGTCTGTCTGTCTGTCACACACACACACACACAGAAGCTGGTCAAGTGCTGTGCAACTGGGATTGCACCTGTCGTCCACAGGAGGGCGCCTAGCTGGGAAGTCCAGTACATTCCATATTAAAGTTGTTGCAAGTGCATTTTTTGTGTAAAAGACAGACACACACACACACACACACACACACACACACACACACACAGTAAGGTCTGAAGTGCAAAATTTGAATTACATTCCTTTGTATCTCTCCCTCTCTCTCTCTCTCTCTCTCTCTCTCTCTGTCTCTCTCTCTCTCTCTCTGTCAACACACACACACACACACACACTCACACACACCAAAGCACACAGACAGAAGCTGGTCACAACTGCTGTGCAACTGGGATTGAACCAGGGGGGCTCCCTCTGCTGGCTCAATGCGGTACAAAGTGTCAGAAGCTGTTAGATATCTGCTTTTGACAATCAATTGCACCTGTCATCCACAGGAGGGCGCCTAGCTGGGAAGTCCAGTACATTCCATATTAAAGTTGTTGCAAGTGCATTTTTTGTGTAAAAGACAGACACACACACACACACACACACACACACACACACACACACACACACTGTAAGGTCTGAAGTGCAAAATTTGAATTACATTCCTTTGTATCTCTCCCTCTCTCTCTCTCTCTCTCTCTCTCTGTCTCTCTCTCTCTCTCTCTCTCTCTGTCAACACACACACACACACACACACACACACACACACACACTCAATGGAGTATAAAATAAAGACCGGGGCAGTTCTCTCACTGGAGTCTCTTAGAGTGGAGGCTGCCCTTGCTAGCAAGAAGTTCTGTGTGTTTCTCTTCTCTGAGTCTTTACTGAAGAAGTGTTTTATAACATTTTCCTTAACAACTGACATGTGTTTTTTGTGTAAAAGAGAGAGAGACACACACACACACACACACACACACACACACACACACACACTCACACTCACAGGCTCAGAGATGAGGGAAAAACAACAGAAATCAGGATAGATTTTAATGTCAGGAGATGCCCTGTGATGCTGGGGCCATTGTGTAAGATTGGAATGTGTACCAGTGGCTGGTGGGTGGTCCTTGAAGGTCCCGGGAGGAGGCGGCGAGGAGGCAGCGGGTGGCTGGGCTTGAGCTGTGGATCAGGGACGTCATTAATTCTGCCTGGTGCTGCGTGTGCCCTGTGCAGCTTGGATGTCTGCCGCTGACGCTCTGTGGTTCCTGTTCTGCTGATCTCCTGGTCCACACACGGCTTCAGGGTGTACTGTACAAGGGGAGAAGAAATGCATCATTGGTTACCAAAATAAAACAGTGTCTTTCTGCCTGTGTCATTCTGTTTGGTTTCTTTGAGCGTTTGTTTCTTAAATACACAGCAAGTGTCACTCTCTCTCTCTCTCTGTCACACACACACACACACACACACACACACACACACACACACACACACACACACACACACACACAGACACTGTGAGGTCTGCAGTTCAAAATTTGAATCTCAGAGCTTGGTGTTTTTGTCTCCCTCCAGTGGACAAATGCAGGTATGATGAGGGTTGGTTAGGTTAGGTTAGGGGGTAATAGCCAGAGCTTGACGGAATAAAATGGAATAACTGGGAAAGTAAGTGTCGTAGAGGGATGAAAGTGGTGTCTACGGGGGGGTTTCGGGGTGCTCCGGACACCCTGGTGAAGACCCCATGTCGATAGCACCAACGGTTCTGGACTTGGTGTAAATGGGTCCAAATTTGACGGAATAAAAAGGTCAAAGTGGCAGATAGGAGTGTCCGATCGGGCCGATTCCACCACCACTGTACTCAGCAGGCCCTGCCGGGTCGTTAGACACGCAGCATGGCAGGGATCGGTGACATAACATGTAGCAGTTTCCCTTCACAGAAGCGTCTGCAGCAGGTGGGTGGAGGAGGAGGCAGCAGAACCAGGCCTTTGGAGCACTGTGTCATCTCCTGGTCCTGATGCTTTGAATCTCCCTCTCTGTCTGTCTGTCTGTCTGTCTGTCACACACACACACACACAGAAGCTGGTCAAGTGCTGTGCAACTGGGATTGCACCTGTCGTCCACAGGAGGGCGCCTAGCTGGGAAGTCCAGTACATTCCATATTAAAGTTGTTGCAAGTGCATTTTTTGTGTAAAAGACAGACACACACACACACACACACACACACACACACACACACACACACACACACACACACACACACACAGTAAGGTCTGAAGTGCAAAATTTGAATTACATTCCTTTGTATCTCTCCCTCTCTCTCTCTCTCTCTCTCTCTCTCTCTCTCTGTCTCTCTCTCTGTCAACACACACACACACACACACACTCACACACACCAAAGCACACAGACAGAAGCTGGTCACAACTGCTGTGCAACTGGGATTGAACCAGGGGGGCTCCCTCTGCTGGCTCAATGCGGTACAAAGTGTCAGAAGCTGTTAGATATCTGCTTTTGACAATCAATTGCACCTGTCATCCACAGGAGGGCGCCTAGCTGGGAAGTCCAGTACATTCCATATTAAAGTTGTTGCAAGTGCATTTTTTGTGTAAAAGACAGACACACACACACACACACACACACACACACACACACACTGTAAGGTCTGAAGTGCAAAATTTGAATTACATTCCTTTGTATCTCTCCCTCTCTCTCTCTCTCTCTCTCTCTCTGTCTCTCTCTCTGTCTCTCTCTCTCTGTCAACACACACACACACACACACACACACACACACACACTCAATGGAGTATAAAATAAAGACCGGGGCAGTTCTCTCACTGGAGTCTCTTAGAGTGGAGGCTGCCCTTGCTAGCAAGAAGTTCTGTGTGTTTCTCTTCTCTGAGTCTTTACTGAAGAAGTGTTTTATAACATTTTCCTTAACAACTGACATGTGTTTTTTGTGTAAAAG
>NW_028234377.1:85000-123515 GCF_057382095.1 Aulonocara sp. 'chitande type north' Nkhata Bay | reverse complement strand
ACACACACAGAAGCTGGTCAAGTGCTGTGCAACTGGGATTGCACCTGTCGTCCACAGGAGGGCGCCTAGCTGGGAAGTCCAGTACATTCCATATTAAAGTTGTTGCAAGTGCATTTTTTGTGTAAAAGACAGACACACACACACACACACACACACACACACACACACACACACACACACACACACACACACACACAGTAAGGTCTGAAGTGCAAAATTTGAATTACATTCCTTTGTATCTCTCCCTCTCTCTCTCTCTCTCTCTCTCTCTCTCTCTCTGTCTCTCTCTCTGTCAACACACACACACACACACACACTCACACACACCAAAGCACACAGACAGAAGCTGGTCACAACTGCTGTGCAACTGGGATTGAACCAGGGGGGCTCCCTCTGCTGGCTCAATGCGGTACAAAGTGTCAGAAGCTGTTAGATATCTGCTTTTGACAATCAATTGCACCTGTCATCCACAGGAGGGCGCCTAGCTGGGAAGTCCAGTACATTCCATATTAAAGTTGTTGCAAGTGCATTTTTTGTGTAAAAGACAGACACACACACACACACACACACACACACACACACACACTGTAAGGTCTGAAGTGCAAAATTTGAATTACATTCCTTTGTATCTCTCCCTCTCTCTCTCTCTCTCTCTCTCTCTGTCTCTCTCTCTGTCTCTCTCTCTCTGTCAACACACACACACACACACACACACACACACACACACTCAATGGAGTATAAAATAAAGACCGGGGCAGTTCTCTCACTGGAGTCTCTTAGAGTGGAGGCTGCCCTTGCTAGCAAGAAGTTCTGTGTGTTTCTCTTCTCTGAGTCTTTACTGAAGAAGTGTTTTATAACATTTTCCTTAACAACTGACATGTGTTTTTTGTGTAAAAGAGAGAGACACACACACACACACACACACACACACACACACACACACACACACACACACACACTCACACTCAGCGGCTCAGAGATGAGGGAAAAACAACAGAAATCAGGATAGATTTTAATGTCAGGAGATGCCCTGTGATGCTGGGGCCATTGTGTAAGATTGGAATGTGTACCAGTGGCTGGTGGGTGGTCCTTGAAGGTCCCAGGAGGAGGCGGCGAGGAGGCAGCGGGTGGCTGGGCTTGAGCTGTGGATCAGGGACGTCATTAATTCTGCCTGGTGCTGCGTGTGCCCTGTGCAGCTTGGATGTCTGCCGCTGACGCTCTGTGGTTCCTGTTCTGCTGATCTCCTGGTCCACACACGGCTTCAGGGTGTACTGTACAAGGGGAGAAGAAATGCATCATTGGTTACCAAAATAAAACAGTGTCTTTCTGCCTGTGTCATTCTGTTTGGTTTCTTTGAGCGTTTGTTTCTTAAATACACAGCAAGTGTCACTCTCTCTCTCTCTCTGTCACACACACACACACACACACACACACACACACACACACAGACACTGTGAGGTCTGCAGTTCAAAATTTGAATCTCAGAGCTTGGTGTTTTTGTCTCCCTCCAGTGGACAAATGCAGGTATGATGAGGGTTGGTTAGGTTAGGGGGTAATAGCCAGAGCTTGACGGAATAAAATGGAATAACTGGGAAAGTAAGTGTCGTAGAGGGATGAAAGTGGTGTCTACGGGGGGGTTTCGGGGTGCTCCGGACACCCTGGTGAAGACCCCATGTCGATAGCACCAACGGTTCTGGACTTGGTGTAAATGGGTCCAAATTTGACGGAATAAAAAGGTCAAAGTGGCAGATAGGAGTGTCCGATCGGGCCGATTCCACCACCACTGTACTCAGCAGGCCCTGCCGGGTCGTTCGACACGCAGCATGGCAGGGATCGGTGACATAACATGTAGCAGTTTCCCTTCACAGAAGCGTCTGCAGCAGGTGGGTGGAGGAGGAGGCAGCAGAACCAGGCCTTTGGAGCACTGTGTCATCTCCTGGTCCTGATGCTTTGAATCTCCCTCTCTGTCTGTCTGTCTGTCTGTCTGTCACACACACACACACACACACACAGAAGCTGGTCAAGTGCTGTGCAACTGGGATTGCACCTGTCGTCCACAGGAGGGCGCCTAGCTGGGAAGTCCAGTACATTCCATATTAAAGTTGTTGCAAGTGCATTTTTTGTGTAAAAGACAGACACACACACACACACACACACACACACAGTAAGGTCTGAAGTGCAAAATTTGAATTACATTCCTTTGTATCTCTCCCTCTCTCTCTCTCTCTCTCTCTCTCTCTCTCTCTGTCTCTCTGTCTCTCTCTCTGTCAACACACACACACACACACACACTCACACACACCAAAGCACACAGACAGAAGCTGGTCACAACTGCTGTGCAACTGGGATTGAACCAGGGGGGCTCCCTCTGCTGGCTCAATGCGGTACAAAGTGTCAGAAGCTGTTAGATATCTGCTTTTGACAATCAATTGCACCTGTCATCCACAGGAGGGCGCCTAGCTGGGAAGTCCAGTACATTCCATATTAAAGTTGTTGCAAGTGCATTTTTTGTGTAAAAGACACACACACACACACACACACACACACACACACACACACACACACACACACACTGTAAGGTCTGAAGTGCAAAATTTGAATTACATTCCTTTGTATCTCTCCCTCTCTCTCTCTCTCTCTCTCTCTGTCTCTCTCTCTGTCTCTCTCTCTCTCTCTCTCTCTCTCTCTGTCAACACACACACACACACACACACACACACACACACACACACACACACACACACTGTAAGGTCTGAAGTGCAAAATTTGAATTACATTCCTTTGTATCTCTCCCTCTCTCTCTCTCTCTCTGTCTCTCTCTCTCTCTCTCTGTCAACACACACACGCACACACACACGCTCAATGGAGTATAAAATAAAGACCGGGGCAGTTCTCTCACTGGAGTCTCTTAGAGTGGAGGCTGCCCTTGCTAGCAAGAAGTTCTGTGTGTTTCTCTTCTCTGAGTCTTTACTGAAGAAGTGTTTTATAACATTTTCCTTAACAACTGACATGTGTTTTTTGTGTAAAAGAGAGAGACACACACACACACACACACACACACACACACACACACACACACACACACTCACACTCAGCGGCTCAGAGATGAGGGAAAAACAACAGAAATCAGGATAGATTTTAATGTCAGGAGATGCCCTGTGATGCTGGGGCCATTGTGTAAGATTGGAATGTGTACCAGTGGCTGGTGGGTGGTCCTTGAAGGTCCCGGGAGGAGGCGGCGAGGAGGCAGCGGGTGGCTGGGCTTCGGCCTTGGCCCAGGAACGTCATTTATTCTGCGTGGTGCCGCGTGTGCCCTGTGCAGCTTCGATGTGTGCGGCTGACGCTCTGTGGTTCCTGTTCCTGTCATAAAAGGCCCTGTACAAGGGGATAAGAAATGCATCATTGGTTACCAAAATAAAACAGTGTCTTTCTGCCTGTGTCATTCTGTTTGGTTTCTTTGAGCGTTTGTTTCTTAAATACACAGCAAGTGTCACTCTCTCTCTCTCTCTCTCTGTCACACACACACACACACACACACACCAAAGCACACACACCAAAGCGCGCACACACACACACACACACACACACACCAAAGCGCGCACACACACACACACACACACACACACACAGACACAGACACTGTGAGGTTTGCAGTGCAAAATTTGAATTTTAGTGCATGGTGATTTGTCTCCCTCCAGTGGCCCACGGCAGGTATGATGAGGCTTAAATGATAGGTTATGGGGAAAAAGCCAGGAGAGGATGGGACAAAAGTGGAATAACTGAAAAAGTAAGAGGTGTAGAGGGCTGATGTTGGTGTCTAGGTGGGGGTTTTGGTGGGTGCCGGACGCTGTGGCGAAGAGGCCACGCCGATGGCTTCTTCGGTTCTGGAGATATGGCGAATCGGACCAAAAAGGATGGGACAAAACGGTCCCAGTCGGAGAAAGGAAGGTGCAGAGGGCCTGGGTCCACCACCACTGTACTCAGCAGGCCCTGCCGGGTCGTTCGACACGCAGCATGGCAGGGATCGGTGACATAACATGTAGCAGTTTCCCTTCACAGAAGCGTCTGCAGCAGGTGGGTGGAGGAGGAGGCAGCAGAACCAGGCCTTTGGAGCACTGTGTCATCTCCTGGTCCTGATGCTTTGAATCTCCCTCTCTGTCTGTCTGTCTGTCTGTCTGTCACACACACACACACACACACACACACACACACACACACACACACACACACACACACACACACACACACAGAAGCTGGTCAAGTGCTGTGCAACTGGGATTGCACCTGTCGTCCACAGGAGGGCGCCTAGCTGGGAAGTCCAGTACATTCCATATTAAAGTTGTTGCAAGTGCATTTTTTGTGTAAAAGACAGACACACACACACACACACACACACACACACACACACACACTGTAAGGTCTGAAGTGCAAAATTTGAATTACATTCCTTTGTATCTCTCCCTCTCTCTCTCTCTCTCTCTCTCTCTGTCTCTCTCTCTCTCTCTCTCTCTCTGTCAACACACACACACACACACACACACACACACACTCAATGGAGTATAAAATAAAGACCGGGGCAGTTCTCTCACTGGAGTCTCTTAGAGTGGAGGCTGCCCTTGCTAGCAAGAAGTTCTGTGTGTTTCTCTTCTCTGAGTCTTTACTGAAGAAGTGTTTTATAACATTTTCCTTAACAACTGACATGTGTTTTTTGTGTAAAAGAGAGAGAGACACACACACACACACACACACACACACACACACACACACACACACACACACTCACACTCACAGGCTCAGAGATGAGGGAAAAACAACAGAAATCAGGATAGATTTTAATGTCAGGAGATGCCCTGTGATGCTGGGGCCATTGTGTAAGATTGGAATGTGTACCAGTGGCTGGTGGGTGGTCCTTGAAGGTCCCGGGAGGAGGCGGCGAGGAGGCAGCGGGTGGCTGGGCTTGAGCTGTGGATCAGGGACGTCATTAATTCTGCCTGGTGCTGCGTGTGCCCTGTGCAGCTTGGATGTCTGCCGCTGACGCTCTGTGGTTCCTGTTCTGCTGATCTCCTGGTCCACACACGGCTTCAGGGTGTACTGTACAAGGGGAGAAGAAATGCATCATTGGTTACCAAAATAAAACAGTGTCTTTCTGCCTGTGTCATTCTGTTTGGTTTCTTTGAGCGTTTGTTTCTTAAATACACAGCAAGTGTCACTCTCTCTCTCTCTCTGTCACACACACACACACACACACACACACACACACACACACACAGACACTGTGAGGTCTGCAGTTCAAAATTTGAATCTCAGAGCTTGGTGTTTTTGTCTCCCTCCAGTGGACAAATGCAGGTATGATGAGGGTTGGTTAGGTTAGGGGGTAATAGCCAGAGCTTGACGGAATAAAATGGAATAACTGGGAAAGTAAGTGTCGTAGAGGGATGAAAGTGGTGTCTACGGGGGGGTTTCGGGGTGCTCCGGACACCCTGGTGAAGACCCCATGTCGATAGCACCAACGGTTCTGGACTTGGTGTAAATGGGTCCAAATTTGACGGAATAAAAAGGTCAAAGTGGCAGATAGGAGTGTCCGATCGGGCCGATTCCACCACCACTGTACTCAGCAGGCCCTGCCGGGTCGTTCGACACGCAGCATGGCAGGGATCGGTGACATAACATGTAGCAGTTTCCCTTCACAGAAGCGTCTGCAGCAGGTGGGTGGAGGAGGAGGCAGCAGAACCAGGCCTTTGGAGCACTGTGTCATCTCCTGGTCCTGATGCTTTGAATCTCCCTCTCTGTCTGTCTGTCTGTCTGTCTGTCACACACACACACACACACACACAGAAGCTGGTCAAGTGCTGTGCAACTGGGATTGCACCTGTCGTCCACAGGAGGGCGCCTAGCTGGGAAGTCCAGTACATTCCATATTAAAGTTGTTGCAAGTGCATTTTTTGTGTAAAAGACAGACACACACACACACACACACACACACACACACACACACACACACACAGTAAGGTCTGAAGTGCAAAATTTGAATTACATTCCTTTGTATCTCTCCCTCTCTCTCTCTCTCTCTCTCTGTCTCTCTCTCTCTGTCAACACACACACACACACACACTCACACACACCAAAGCACACAGACAGAAGCTGGTCACAACTGCTGTGCAACTGGGATTGAACCAGGGGGGCTCCCTCTGCTGGCTCAATGCGGTACAAAGTGTCAGAAGCTGTTAGATATCTGCTTTTGACAATCAATTGCACCTGTCATCCACAGGAGGGCGCCTAGCTGGGAAGTCCAGTACATTCCATATTAAAGTTGTTGCAAGTGCATTTTTTGTGTAAAAGACAGACACACACACACACACACACACACACACACACACACACACTGTAAGGTCTGAAGTGCAAAATTTGAATTACATTCCTTTGTATCTCTCCCTCTCTCTCTCTCTCTCTCTCTCTCTCTCTCTGTCTCTCTCTCTCTCTCTCTCTCTCTCTCTGTCAACACACACACACACACACACACACACACACACACACACACACACACACACACTGTAAGGTCTGAAGTGCAAAATTTGAATTACATTCCTTTGTATCTCTCCCTCTCTCTCTCTCTCTCTGTCTCTCTCTCTCTCTCTCTGTCAACACACACACGCACACACACACGCTCAATGGAGTATAAAATAAAGACCGGGGCAGTTCTCTCACTGGAGTCTCTTAGAGTGGAGGCTGCCCTTGCTAGCAAGAAGTTCTGTGTGTTTCTCTTCTCTGAGTCTTTACTGAAGAAGTGTTTTATAACATTTTCCTTAACAACTGACATGTGTTTTTTGTGTAAAAGAGAGAGACACACACACACACACACACACACACACACACACACACACACACACACACACTCACACTCAGCGGCTCAGAGATGAGGGAAAAACAACAGAAATCAGGATAGATTTTAATGTCAGGAGATGCCCTGTGATGCTGGGGCCATTGTGTAAGATTGGAATGTGTACCAGTGGCTGGTGGGTGGTCCTTGAAGGTCCCGGGAGGAGGCGGCGAGGAGGCAGCGGGTGGCTGGGCTTCGGCCTTGGCCCAGGAACGTCATTTATTCTGCGTGGTGCCGCGTGTGCCCTGTGCAGCTTCGATGTGTGCGGCTGACGCTCTGTGGTTCCTGTTCCTGTCATAAAAGGCCCTGTACAAGGGGATAAGAAATGCATCATTGGTTACCAAAATAAAACAGTGTCTTTCTGCCTGTGTCATTCTGTTTGGTTTCTTTGAGCGTTTGTTTCTTAAATACACAGCAAGTGTCACTCTCTCTCTCTCTCTCTCTGTCACACACACACACACACACACACACACACCAAAGCACACACACCAAAGCGCGCACACACACACACACACACACACACACACACACCAAAGCGCGCACACACACACACACACACACACACACACAGACACAGACACTGTGAGGTTTGCAGTGCAAAATTTGAATTTTAGTGCATGGTGATTTGTCTCCCTCCAGTGGCCCACGGCAGGTATGATGAGGCTTAAATGATAGGATAGGTTATGGGGAAAAAGCCAGGAGAGGATGGGACAAAAGTGGAATAACTGAAAAAGTAAGAGGTGTAGAGGGCTGATGTTGGTGTCTAGGTGGGGGTTTTGGTGGGTGCCGGACGCTGTGGCGAAGAGGCCACGCCGATGGCTTCTTCGGTTCTGGAGATATGGCGAATCGGACCAAAAAGGATGGGACAAAACGGTCCCAGTCGGAGAAAGGAAGGTGCAGAGGGCCTGGGTCCACCACCACTGTACTCAGCAGGCCCTGCCGGGTCGTTCGACACGCAGCATGGCAGGGATCGGTGACATAACATGTAGCAGTTTCCCTTCACAGAAGCGTCTGCAGCAGGTGGGTGGAGGAGGAGGCAGCAGAACCAGGCCTTTGGAGCACTGTGTCATCTCCTGGTCCTGATGCTTTGAATCTCCCTCTCTGTCTGTCTGTCTGTCTGTCTGTCTGTCACACACACACACACACACACACACACACACACACACACACACACACACACACACAGAAGCTGGTCAAGTGCTGTGCAACTGGGATTGCACCTGTCGTCCACAGGAGGGCGCCTAGCTGGGAAGTCCAGTACATTCCATATTAAAGTTGTTGCAAGTGCATTTTTTGTGTAAAAGACAGACACACACACACACACACACACACACACACACACACACACACACACAGTAAGGTCTGAAGTGCAAAATTTGAATTACATTCCTTTGTATCTCTCCCTCTCTCTCTCTCTCTCTCTCTCTCTCTCTCTGTCTCTCTCTCTCTCTCTCTGTCAACACACACACACACACACACACACACACACACTCAATGGAGTATAAAATAAAGACCGGGGCAGTTCTCTCACTGGAGTCTCTTAGAGTGGAGGCTGCCCTTGCTAGCAAGAAGTTCTGTGTGTTTCTCTTCTCTGAGTCTTTACTGAAGAAGTGTTTTATAACATTTTCCTTAACAACTGACATGTGTTTTTTGTGTAAAAGAGAGAGAGACACACACACACACACACACACACACACACACACACACACACACACACACACACACACTCACACTCACAGGCTCAGAGATGAGGGAAAAACAACAGAAATCAGGATAGATTTTAATGTCAGGAGATGCCCTGTGATGCTGGGGCCATTGTGTAAGATTGGAATGTGTACCAGTGGCTGGTGGGTGGTCCTTGAAGGTCCCGGGAGGAGGCGGCGAGGAGGCAGCGGGTGGCTGGGCTTGAGCTGTGGATCAGGGACGTCATTAATTCTGCCTGGTGCTGCGTGTGCCCTGTGCAGCTTGGATGTCTGCCGCTGACGCTCTGTGGTTCCTGTTCTGCTGATCTCCTGGTCCACACACGGCTTCAGGGTGTACTGTACAAGGGGAGAAGAAATGCATCATTGGTTACCAAAATAAAACAGTGTCTTTCTGCCTGTGTCATTCTGTTTGGTTTCTTTGAGCGTTTGTTTCTTAAATACACAGCAAGTGTCACTCTCTCTCTCTCTCTGTCACACACACACACACACACACACACACACACACACACACACACACACACAGACACTGTGAGGTCTGCAGTTCAAAATTTGAATCTCAGAGCTTGGTGTTTTTGTCTCCCTCCAGTGGACAAATGCAGGTATGATGAGGGTTGGTTAGGTTAGGGGGTAATAGCCAGAGCTTGACGGAATAAAATGGAATAACTGGGAAAGTAAGTGTCGTAGAGGGATGAAAGTGGTGTCTACGGGGGGGTTTCGGGGTGCTCCGGACACCCTGGTGAAGACCCCATGTCGATAGCACCAACGGTTCTGGACTTGGTGTAAATGGGTCCAAATTTGACGGAATAAAAAGGTCAAAGTGGCAGATAGGAGTGTCCGATCGGGCCGATTCCACCACCACTGTACTCAGCAGGCCCTGCCGGGTCGTTCGACACGCAGCATGGCAGGGATCGGTGACATAACATGTAGCAGTTTCCCTTCACAGAAGCGTCTGCAGCAGGTGGGTGGAGGAGGAGGCAGCAGAACCAGGCCTTTGGAGCACTGTGTCATCTCCTGGTCCTGATGCTTTGAATCTCCCTCTCTGTCTGTCTGTCTGTCTGTCTGTCACACACACACACACACACACACACAGAAGCTGGTCAAGTGCTGTGCAACTGGGATTGCACCTGTCGTCCACAGGAGGGCGCCTAGCTGGGAAGTCCAGTACATTCCATATTAAAGTTGTTGCAAGTGCATTTTTTGTGTAAAAGACAGACACACACACACACACACACACACACACACACACACACACACACACACACACACACACAGTAAGGTCTGAAGTGCAAAATTTGAATTACATTCCTTTGTATCTCTCCCTCTCTCTCTCTCTCTCTCTCTCTCTCTCTCTGTCTCTCTCTCTCTCTCTCTGTCAACACACACACACACACACACACTCACACACACCAAAGCACACAGACAGAAGCTGGTCACAACTGCTGTGCAACTGGGATTGAACCAGGGGGGCTCCCTCTGCTGGCTCAATGCGGTACAAAGTGTCAGAAGCTGTTAGATATCTGCTTTTGACAATCAATTGCACCTGTCATCCACAGGAGGGCGCCTAGCTGGGAAGTCCAGTACATTCCATATTAAAGTTGTTGCAAGTGCATTTTTTGTGTAAAAGACAGACACACACACACACACACACACACACACACACACACACACACTGTAAGGTCTGAAGTGCAAAATTTGAATTACATTCCTTTGTATCTCTCCCTCTCTCTCTCTCTCTCTCTCTCTCTGTCTCTCTCTCTCTCTCTCTCTCTCTGTCAACACACACACACACACACACACACACACACACACACACACACACACTGTAAGGTCTGAAGTGCAAAATTTGAATTACATTCCTTTGTATCTCTCCCTCTCTCTCTCTCTCTCTGTCTCTCTCTCTCTCTCTCTGTCAACACACACACGCACACACACACGCTCAATGGAGTATAAAATAAAGACCGGGGCAGTTCTCTCACTGGAGTCTCTTAGAGTGGAGGCTGCCCTTGCTAGCAAGAAGTTCTGTGTGTTTCTCTTCTCTGAGTCTTTACTGAAGAAGTGTTTTATAACATTTTCCTTAACAACTGACATGTGTTTTTTGTGTAAAAGAGAGAGACACACACACACACACACACACACACACACACACACACACACACACACACTCACACTCAGCGGCTCAGAGATGAGGGAAAAACAACAGAAATCAGGATAGATTTTAATGTCAGGAGATGCCCTGTGATGCTGGGGCCATTGTGTAAGATTGGAATGTGTACCAGTGGCTGGTGGGTGGTCCTTGAAGGTCCCAGGAGGAGGCGGCGAGGAGGCAGCGGGTGGCTGGGCTTCGGCCTTGGCCCAGGAACGTCATTTATTCTGCGTGGTGCCGCGTGTGCCCTGTGCAGCTTCGATGTGTGCGGCTGATGCTCTGTGGTTCCTGTTCCTGTCATAAAAGGCCCTGTACAAGGGGATAAGAAATGCATCATTGGTTACCAAAATAAAACAGTGTCTTTCTGCCTGTGTCATTCTGTTTGGTTTCTTTGAGCGTTTGTTTCTTAAATACACAGCAAGTGTCACTCTCTCTCTCTCTCTCTCTGTCACACACACACACACACACACACACCAAAGCACACACACCAAAGCGCGCACACACACACACACACACACACACACCAAAGCGCGCACACACACACACACACACACACAGACACAGACACTGTGAGGTTTGCAGTGCAAAATTTGAATTTTAGTGCATGGTGATTTGTCTCCCTCCAGTGGCCCACGGCAGGTATGATGAGGCTTAAATGATAGGTTATGGGGAAAAAGCCAGGAGAGGATGGGACAAAAGTGGAATAACTGAAAAAGTAAGAGGTGTAGAGGGCTGATGTTGGTGTCTAGGTGGGGGTTTTGGTGGGTGCCGGACGCTGTGGCGAAGAGGCCACGCCGATGGCTTCTTCGGTTCTGGAGATATGGCGAATCGGACCAAAAAGGATGGGACAAAACGGTCCCAGTCGGAGAAAGGAAGGTGCAGAGGGCCTGGGTCCACCACCACTGTACTCAGCAGGCCCTGCCGGGTCGTTCGACACGCAGCATGGCAGGGATCGGTGACATAACATGTAGCAGTTTCCCTTCACAGAAGCGTCTGCAGCAGGTGGGTGGAGGAGGAGGCAGCAGAACCAGGCCTTTGGAGCACTGTGTCATCTCCTGGTCCTGATGCTTTGAATCTCCCTCTCTGTCTGTCTGTCTGTCTGTCTGTCACACACACACACACACACACACACACAGAAGCTGGTCAAGTGCTGTGCAACTGGGATTGCACCTGTCGTCCACAGGAGGGCGCCTAGCTGGGAAGTCCAGTACATTCCATATTAAAGTTGTTGCAAGTGCATTTTTTGTGTAAAAGACAGACACACACACACACACACACACACACACACACACACACACACACACACAGTAAGGTCTGAAGTGCAAAATTTGAATTACATTCCTTTGTATCTCTCCCTCTCTCTCTCTCTCTCTCTCTCTCTCTCTCTCTCTCTCTCTCTCTCTGTCTCTCTCTCTCTCTCTCTGTCAACACACACACACACACACACACACACTCACACACACCAAAGCACACAGACAGAAGCTGGTCACAACTGCTGTGCAACTGGGATTGAACCAGGGGGGCTCCCTCTGCTGGCTCAATGCGGTACAAAGTGTCAGAAGCTGTTAGATATCTGCTTTTGACAATCAATTGCACCTGTCATCCACAGGAGGGCGCCTAGCTGGGAAGTCCAGTACATTCCATATTAAAGTTGTTGCAAGTGCATTTTTTGTGTAAAAGACAGACACACACACACACACACACACACACACACACACACACACTGTAAGGTCTGAAGTGCAAAATTTGAATTACATTCCTTTGTATCTCTCCCTCTCTCTCTCTCTCTCTCTCTCTCTCTCTGTCTCTCTCTCTCTCTCTCTCTCTCTCTCTGTCAACACACACACACACACACACACACACACACACACACACACTGTAAGGTCTGAAGTGCAAAATTTGAATTACATTCCTTTGTATCTCTCCCTCTCTCTCTCTCTCTCTGTCTCTCTCTCTCTCTCTCTGTCAACACACACACGCACACACACACGCTCAATGGAGTATAAAATAAAGACCGGGGCAGTTCTCTCACTGGAGTCTCTTAGAGTGGAGGCTGCCCTTGCTAGCAAGAAGTTCTGTGTGTTTCTCTTCTCTGAGTCTTTACTGAAGAAGTGTTTTATAACATTTTCCTTAACAACTGACATGTGTTTTTTGTGTAAAAGAGAGAGACACACACACACACACACACACACACACACACACACACACACACACACACACACACACACACTCACACTCAGCGGCTCAGAGATGAGGGAAAAACAACAGAAATCAGGATAGATTTTAATGTCAGGAGATGCCCTGTGATGCTGGGGCCATTGTGTAAGATTGGAATGTGTACCAGTGGCTGGTGGGTGGTCCTTGAAGGTCCCAGGAGGAGGCGGCGAGGAGGCAGCGGGTGGCTGGGCTTCGGCCTTGGCCCAGGAACGTCATTTATTCTGCGTGGTGCCGCGTGTGCCCTGTGCAGCTTCGATGTGTGCGGCTGACGCTCTGTGGTTCCTGTTCCTGTCATAAAAGGCCCTGTACAAGGGGATAAGAAATGCATCATTGGTTACCAAAATAAAACAGTGTCTTTCTGCCTGTGTCATTCTGTTTGGTTTCTTTGAGCGTTTGTTTCTTAAATACACAGCAAGTGTCACTCTCTCTCTCTCTCTCTCTGTCACACACACACACACACACACACACCAAAGCACACACACCAAAGCGCGCACACACACACACACACACACACACACCAAAGCGCGCACACACACACACACACACACACACACACAGACACAGACACTGTGAGGTTTGCAGTGCAAAATTTGAATTTTAGTGCATGGTGATTTGTCTCCCTCCAGTGGCCCACGGCAGGTATGATGAGGCTTAAATGATAGGTTATGGGGAAAAAGCCAGGAGAGGATGGGACAAAAGTGGAATAACTGAAAAAGTAAGAGGTGTAGAGGGCTGATGTTGGTGTCTAGGTGGGGGTTTTGGTGGGTGCCGGACGCTGTGGCGAAGAGGCCACGCCGATGGCTTCTTCGGTTCTGGAGATATGGCGAATCGGACCAAAAAGGATGGGACAAAACGGTCCCAGTCGGAGAAAGGAAGGTGCAGAGGGCCTGGGTCCACCACCACTGTACTCAGCAGGCCCTGCCGGGTCGTTCGACACGCAGCATGGCAGGGATCGGTGACATAACATGTAGCAGTTTCCCTTCACAGAAGCGTCTGCAGCAGGTGGGTGGAGGAGGAGGCAGCAGAACCAGGCCTTTGGAGCACTGTGTCATCTCCTGGTCCTGATGCTTTGAATCTCCCTCTCTGTCTGTCTGTCTGTCTGTCTGTCACACACACACACACACACACACACACACACACACACACACACACACACACACACACACACAGAAGCTGGTCAAGTGCTGTGCAACTGGGATTGCACCTGTCGTCCACAGGAGGGCGCCTAGCTGGGAAGTCCAGTACATTCCATATTAAAGTTGTTGCAAGTGCATTTTTTGTGTAAAAGACAGACACACACACACACACACACACACACACACACACACACACTGTAAGGTCTGAAGTGCAAAATTTGAATTACATTCCTTTGTATCTCTCCCTCTCTCTCTCTCTCTCTCTCTCTCTGTCTCTCTCTCTCTCTCTCTCTCTCTGTCAACACACACACACACACACACACACACACACACTCAATGGAGTATAAAATAAAGACCGGGGCAGTTCTCTCACTGGAGTCTCTTAGAGTGGAGGCTGCCCTTGCTAGCAAGAAGTTCTGTGTGTTTCTCTTCTCTGAGTCTTTACTGAAGAAGTGTTTTATAACATTTTCCTTAACAACTGACATGTGTTTTTTGTGTAAAAGAGAGAGAGACACACACACACACACACACACACACACACACACACACACACACACACACACACACTCACACTCACAGGCTCAGAGATGAGGGAAAAACAACAGAAATCAGGATAGATTTTAATGTCAGGAGATGCCCTGTGATGCTGGGGCCATTGTGTAAGATTGGAATGTGTACCAGTGGCTGGTGGGTGGTCCTTGAAGGTCCCGGGAGGAGGCGGCGAGGAGGCAGCGGGTGGCTGGGCTTGAGCTGTGGATCAGGGACGTCATTAATTCTGCCTGGTGCTGCGTGTGCCCTGTGCAGCTTGGATGTCTGCCGCTGACGCTCTGTGGTTCCTGTTCTGCTGATCTCCTGGTCCACACACGGCTTCAGGGTGTACTGTACAAGGGGAGAAGAAATGCATCATTGGTTACCAAAATAAAACAGTGTCTTTCTGCCTGTGTCATTCTGTTTGGTTTCTTTGAGCGTTTGTTTCTTAAATACACAGCAAGTGTCACTCTCTCTCTCTCTCTGTCACACACACACACACACACACACACACACACACACACACACAGACACTGTGAGGTCTGCAGTTCAAAATTTGAATCTCAGAGCTTGGTGTTTTTGTCTCCCTCCAGTGGACAAATGCAGGTATGATGAGGGTTGGTTAGGTTAGGGGGTAATAGCCAGAGCTTGACGGAATAAAATGGAATAACTGGGAAAGTAAGTGTCGTAGAGGGATGAAAGTGGTGTCTACGGGGGGGTTTCGGGGTGCTCCGGACACCCTGGTGAAGACCCCATGTCGATAGCACCAACGGTTCTGGACTTGGTGTAAATGGGTCCAAATTTGACGGAATAAAAAGGTCAAAGTGGCAGATAGGAGTGTCCGATCGGGCCGATTCCACCACCACTGTACTCAGCAGGCCCTGCCGGGTCGTTAGACACGCAGCATGGCAGGGATCGGTGACATAACATGTAGCAGTTTCCCTTCACAGAAGCGTCTGCAGCAGGTGGGTGGAGGAGGAGGCAGCAGAACCAGGCCTTTGGAGCACTGTGTCATCTCCTGGTCCTGATGCTTTGAATCTCCCTCTCTGTCTGTCTGTCTGTCTGTCTGTCACACACACACACACACAGAAGCTGGTCAAGTGCTGTGCAACTGGGATTGCACCTGTCGTCCACAGGAGGGCGCCTAGCTGGGAAGTCCAGTACATTCCATATTAAAGTTGTTGCAAGTGCATTTTTTGTGTAAAAGACAGACACACACACACACACACACACACACACACACACACACACACACACACACACAGTAAGGTCTGAAGTGCAAAATTTGAATTACATTCCTTTGTATCTCTCCCTCTCTCTCTCTCTCTCTCTCTCTCTCTCTCTGTCTCTCTCTCTCTCTCTCTGTCAACACACACACACACACACACACTCACACACACCAAAGCACACAGACAGAAGCTGGTCACAACTGCTGTGCAACTGGGATTGAACCAGGGGGGCTCCCTCTGCTGGCTCAATGCGGTACAAAGTGTCAGAAGCTGTTAGATATCTGCTTTTGACAATCAATTGCACCTGTCATCCACAGGAGGGCGCCTAGCTGGGAAGTCCAGTACATTCCATATTAAAGTTGTTGCAAGTGCATTTTTTGTGTAAAAGACAGACACACACACACACACACACACACACACACACACACACTGTAAGGTCTGAAGTGCAAAATTTGAATTACATTCCTTTGTATCTCTCCCTCTCTCTCTCTCTCTCTCTCTCTCTGTCTCTCTCTCTCTCTCTCTCTCTCTGTCAACACACACACACACACACACACACACACACACACTCAATGGAGTATAAAATAAAGACCGGGGCAGTTCTCTCACTGGAGTCTCTTAGAGTGGAGGCTGCCCTTGCTAGCAAGAAGTTCTGTGTGTTTCTCTTCTCTGAGTCTTTACTGAAGAAGTGTTTTATAACATTTTCCTTAACAACTGACATTTGTTTTTTGTGTAAAAGAGAGAGAGACACACACACACACACACACACACACACACACACACACACACACACACACACACTCACACTCACAGGCTCAGAGATGAGGGAAAAACAACAGAAATCAGGATAGATTTTAATGTCAGGAGATGCCCTGTGATGCTGGGGCCATTGTGTAAGATTGGAATGTGTACCAGTGGCTGGTGGGTGGTCCTTGAAGGTCCCGGGAGGAGGCGGCGAGGAGGCAGCGGGTGGCTGGGCTTGAGCTGTGGATCAGGGACGTCATTAATTCTGCCTGGTGCTGCGTGTGCCCTGTGCAGCTTGGATGTCTGCCGCTGACGCTCTGTGGTTCCTGTTCTGCTGATCTCCTGGTCCACACACGGCTTCAGGGTGTACTGTACAAGGGAAGAAGAAATGCATCATTGGTTACCAAAATAAAACAGTGTCTTTCTGCCTGTGTCATTCTGTTTGGTTTCTTTGAGCGTTTGTTTCTTAAATACACAGCAAGTGTCACTCTCTCTCTCTCTCTGTCACACACACACACACACACACACACACACACACACACACACTGTGAGGTCTGCAGTTCAAAATTTGAATCTCAGAGCTTGGTGTTTTTGTCTCCCTCCAGTGGACAAATGCAGGTATGATGAGGGTTGGTTAGGTTAGGGGGTAATAGCCAGAGCTTGACGGAATAAAATGGAATAACTGGGAAAGTAAGTGTCGTAGAGGGATGAAAGTGGTGTCTACGGGGGGGTTTCGGGGTGCTCCGGACACCCTGGTGAAGACCCCATGTCGATAGCACCAACGGTTCTGGACTTGGTGTAAATGGGTCCAAATTTGACGGAATAAAAAGGTCAAAGTGGCAGATAGGAGTGTCCGATCGGGCCGATTCCACCACCACTGTACTCAGCAGGCCCTGCCGGGTCGTTAGACACGCAGCATGGCAGGGATCGGTGACATAACATGTAGCAGTTTCCCTTCACAGAAGCGTCTGCAGCAGGTGGGTGGAGGAGGAGGCAGCAGAACCAGGCCTTTGGAGCACTGTGTCATCTCCTGGTCCTGATGCTTTGAATCTCCCTCTCTGTCTGTCTGTCTGTCTGTCTGTCACACACACACACACACAGAAGCTGGTCAAGTGCTGTGCAACTGGGATTGCACCTGTCGTCCACAGGAGGGCGCCTAGCTGGGAAGTCCAGTACATTCCATATTAAAGTTGTTGCAAGTGCATTTTTTGTGTAAAAGACAGACAGACACACACACACACACACACACACACACACACACACACACACACACAGTAAGGTCTGAAGTGCAAGATTTGAATTACATTCCTTTGTATCTCTCCCTCTCTCTCTCTCTCTCTCTCTGTCTCTCTCTCTCTCTCTCTGTCAACACACACACACACACACACACACACACACACACTCACACACACCAAAGCACACAGACAGAAGCTGGTCACAACTGCTGTGCAACTGGGATTGAACCAGGGGGGCTCCCTCTGCTGGCTCAATGCGGTACAAAGTGTCAGAAGCTGTTAGATATCTGCTTTTGACAATCAATTGCACCTGTCATCCACAGGAGGGCGCCTAGCTGGGAAGTCCAGTACATTCCATATTAAAGTTGTTGCAAGTGCATTTTTTGTGTAAAAGACAGACACACACACACACACACACACACACACACACACACACACAGTAAGGTCTGAAGTGCAAAATTTGAATTACATTCCTTTGTATCTCTCCCTCTCTCTCTCTCTCTCTCTCTCTCTCTCTGTCTCTCTCTCTCTCTCTCTGTCAACACACACACACACACACACACTCACACACACCAAAGCACACAGACAGAAGCTGGTCACAACTGCTGTGCAACTGGGATTGAACCAGGGGGGCTCCCTCTGCTGGCTCAATGCGGTACAAAGTGTCAGAAGCTGTTAGATATCTGCTTTTGACAATCAATTGCACCTGTCATCCACAGGAGGGCGCCTAGCTGGGAAGTCCAGTACATTCCATATTAAAGTTGTTGCAAGTGCATTTTTTGTGTAAAAGACAGACACACACACACACACACACACACACACACACACACACACACACACTGTAAGGTCTGAAGTGCAAAATTTGAATTACATTCCTTTGTATCTCTCCCTCTCTCTCTCTCTCTCTCTCTCTCTGTCTCTCTCTCTCTCTCTCTCTCTCTGTCAACACACACACACACACACACACACACACACACACTCAATGGAGTATAAAATAAAGACCGGGGCAGTTCTCTCACTGGAGTCTCTTAGAGTGGAGGCTGCCCTTGCTAGCAAGAAGTTCTGTGTGTTTCTCTTCTCTGAGTCTTTACTGAAGAAGTGTTTTATAACATTTTCCTTAACAACTGACATGTGTTTTTTGTGTAAAAGAGAGAGAGACACACACACACACACACACACACACACACACACACACACACACACACACACTCACACTCACAGGCTCAGAGATGAGGGAAAAACAACAGAAATCAGGATAGATTTTAATGTCAGGAGATGCCCTGTGATGCTGGGGCCATTGTGTAAGATTGGAATGTGTACCAGTGGCTGGTGGGTGGTCCTTGAAGGTCCCGGGAGGAGGCGGCGAGGAGGCAGCGGGTGGCTGGGCTTGAGCTGTGGATCAGGGACGTCATTAATTCTGCCTGGTGCTGCGTGTGCCCTGTGCAGCTTGGATGTCTGCCGCTGACGCTCTGTGGTTCCTGTTCTGCTGATCTCCTGGTCCACACACGGCTTCAGGGTGTACTGTACAAGGGAAGAAGAAATGCATCATTGGTTACCAAAATAAAACAGTGTCTTTCTGCCTGTGTCATTCTGTTTGGTTTCTTTGAGCGTTTGTTTCTTAAATACACAGCAAGTGTCACTCTCTCTCTCTCTCTGTCACACACACACACACACACACACACACACACACACACTGTGAGGTCTGCAGTTCAAAATTTGAATCTCAGAGCTTGGTGTTTTTGTCTCCCTCCAGTGGACAAATGCAGGTATGATGAGGGTTGGTTAGGTTAGGGGGTAATAGCCAGAGCTTGACGGAATAAAATGGAATAACTGGGAAAGTAAGTGTCGTAGAGGGATGAAAGTGGTGTCTACGGTGGGGTTTCGGGGTGCTCCGGACACCCTGGTGAAGACCCCATGTCGATAGCACCAACGGTTCTGGACTTGGTGTAAATGGGTCCAAATTTGACGGAATAAAAAGGTCAAAGTGGCAGATAGGAGTGTCCGATCGGGCCGATTCCACCACCACTGTACTCAGCAGGCCCTGCCGGGTCGTTAGACACGCAGCATGGCAGGGATCGGTGACATAACATGTAGCAGTTTCCCTTCACAGAAGCGTCTGCAGCAGGTGGGTGGAGGAGGAGGCAGCAGAACCAGGCCTTTGGAGCACTGTGTCATCTCCTGGTCCTGATGCTTTGAATCTCCCTCTCTGTCTGTCTGTCTGTCTGTCTGTCACACACACACACACACAGAAGCTGGTCAAGTGCTGTGCAACTGGGATTGCACCTGTCGTCCACAGGAGGGCGCCTAGCTGGGAAGTCCAGTACATTCCATATTAAAGTTGTTGCAAGTGCATTTTTTGTGTAAAAGACAGACACACACACACACACACACACACACACACACACACACACAGTAAGGTCTGAAGTGCAAAATTTGAATTACATTCCTTTGTATCTCTCCCTCTCTCTCTCTCTCTCTCTCTCTCTCTCTGTCTCTCTCTCTCTCTCTCTGTCAACACACACACACACACACACACTCACACACACCAAAGCACACAGACAGAAGCTGGTCACAACTGCTGTGCAACTGGGATTGAACCAGGGGGGCTCCCTCTGCTGGCTCAATGCGGTACAAAGTGTCAGAAGCTGTTAGATATCTGCTTTTGACAATCAATTGCACCTGTCATCCACAGGAGGGCGCCTAGCTGGGAAGTCCAGTACATTCCATATTAAAGTTGTTGCAAGTGCATTTTTTGTGTAAAAGACAGACACACACACACACACACACACACACACACACACACACACACACACTGTAAGGTCTGAAGTGCAAAATTTGAATTACATTCCTTTGTATCTCTCCCTCTCTCTCTCTCTCTCTCTCTCTCTGTCTCTCTCTCTCTCTCTCTCTCTCTGTCAACACACACACACACACACACACACACACACACACACACTCAATGGAGTATAAAATAAAGACCGGGGCAGTTCTCTCACTGGAGTCTCTTAGAGTGGAGGCTGCCCTTGCTAGCAAGAAGTTCTGTGTGTTTCTCTTCTCTGAGTCTTTACTGAAGAAGTGTTTTATAACATTTTCCTTAACAACTGACATGTGTTTTTTGTGTAAAAGAGAGAGAGACACACACACACACACACACACACACACACACACACACACACTCACACTCACAGGCTCAGAGATGAGGGAAAAACAACAGAAATCAGGATAGATTTTAATGTCAGGAGATGCCCTGTGATGCTGGGGCCATTGTGTAAGATTGGAATGTGTACCAGTGGCTGGTGGGTGGTCCTTGAAGGTCCCGGGAGGAGGCGGCGAGGAGGCAGCGGGTGGCTGGGCTTGAGCTGTGGATCAGGGACGTCATTAATTCTGCCTGGTGCTGCGTGTGCCCTGTGCAGCTTGGATGTCTGCCGCTGACGCTCTGTGGTTCCTGTTCTGCTGATCTCCTGGTCCACACACGGCTTCAGGGTGTACTGTACAAGGGGAGAAGAAATGCATCATTGGTTACCAAAATAAAACAGTGTCTTTCTGCCTGTGTCATTCTGTTTGGTTTCTTTGAGCGTTTGTTTCTTAAATACACAGCAAGTGTCACTCTCTCTCTCTCTCTGTCACACACACACACACACACACACACACACACACACACACACACACACACACACACACACACACAGACACTGTGAGGTCTGCAGTTCAAAATTTGAATCTCAGAGCTTGGTGTTTTTGTCTCCCTCCAGTGGACAAATGCAGGTATGATGAGGGTTGGTTAGGTTAGGTTAGGGGGTAATAGCCAGAGCTTGACGGAATAAAATGGAATAACTGGGAAAGTAAGTGTCGTAGAGGGATGAAAGTGGTGTCTACGGGGGGGTTTCGGGGTGCTCCGGACACCCTGGTGAAGACCCCATGTCGATAGCACCAACGGTTCTGGACTTGGTGTAAATGGGTCCAAATTTGACGGAATAAAAAGGTCAAAGTGGCAGATAGGAGTGTCCGATCGGGCCGATTCCACCACCACTGTACTCAGCAGGCCCTGCCGGGTCGTTAGACACGCAGCATGGCAGGGATCGGTGACATAACATGTAGCAGTTTCCCTTCACAGAAGCGTCTGCAGCAGGTGGGTGGAGGAGGAGGCAGCAGAACCAGGCCTTTGGAGCACTGTGTCATCTCCTGGTCCTGATGCTTTGAATCTCCCTCTCTGTCTGTCTGTCTGTCTGTCTGTCACACACACACACACACAGAAGCTGGTCAAGTGCTGTGCAACTGGGATTGCACCTGTCGTCCACAGGAGGGCGCCTAGCTGGGAAGTCCAGTACATTCCATATTAAAGTTGTTGCAAGTGCATTTTTTGTGTAAAAGACAGACACACACACACACACACACACACACACACACACACACACACACACACACACACACACACACACAGTAAGGTCTGAAGTGCAAAATTTGAATTACATTCCTTTGTATCTCTCCCTCTCTCTCTCTCTCTCTCTCTCTCTCTCTCTCTGTCTCTCTCTCTGTCAACACACACACACACACACACACTCACACACACCAAAGCACACAGACAGAAGCTGGTCACAACTGCTGTGCAACTGGGATTGAACCAGGGGGGCTCCCTCTGCTGGCTCAATGCGGTACAAAGTGTCAGAAGCTGTTAGATATCTGCTTTTGACAATCAATTGCACCTGTCATCCACAGGAGGGCGCCTAGCTGGGAAGTCCAGTACATTCCATATTAAAGTTGTTGCAAGTGCATTTTTTGTGTAAAAGACAGACACACACACACACACACACACACACACACACACACACTGTAAGGTCTGAAGTGCAAAATTTGAATTACATTCCTTTGTATCTCTCCCTCTCTCTCTCTCTCTCTCTCTCTCTGTCTCTCTCTCTGTCTCTCTCTCTCTGTCAACACACACACACACACACACACACACACACACACACTCAATGGAGTATAAAATAAAGACCGGGGCAGTTCTCTCACTGGAGTCTCTTAGAGTGGAGGCTGCCCTTGCTAGCAAGAAGTTCTGTGTGTTTCTCTTCTCTGAGTCTTTACTGAAGAAGTGTTTTATAACATTTTCCTTAACAACTGACATGTGTTTTTTGTGTAAAAGAGAGAGACACACACACACACACACACACACACACACACACACACACACACACACACACACACTCACACTCAGCGGCTCAGAGATGAGGGAAAAACAACAGAAATCAGGATAGATTTTAATGTCAGGAGATGCCCTGTGATGCTGGGGCCATTGTGTAAGATTGGAATGTGTACCAGTGGCTGGTGGGTGGTCCTTGAAGGTCCCAGGAGGAGGCGGCGAGGAGGCAGCGGGTGGCTGGGCTTGAGCTGTGGATCAGGGACGTCATTAATTCTGCCTGGTGCTGCGTGTGCCCTGTGCAGCTTGGATGTCTGCCGCTGACGCTCTGTGGTTCCTGTTCTGCTGATCTCCTGGTCCACACACGGCTTCAGGGTGTACTGTACAAGGGGAGAAGAAATGCATCATTGGTTACCAAAATAAAACAGTGTCTTTCTGCCTGTGTCATTCTGTTTGGTTTCTTTGAGCGTTTGTTTCTTAAATACACAGCAAGTGTCACTCTCTCTCTCTCTCTGTCACACACACACACACACACACACACACACACACACACACAGACACTGTGAGGTCTGCAGTTCAAAATTTGAATCTCAGAGCTTGGTGTTTTTGTCTCCCTCCAGTGGACAAATGCAGGTATGATGAGGGTTGGTTAGGTTAGGGGGTAATAGCCAGAGCTTGACGGAATAAAATGGAATAACTGGGAAAGTAAGTGTCGTAGAGGGATGAAAGTGGTGTCTACGGGGGGGTTTCGGGGTGCTCCGGACACCCTGGTGAAGACCCCATGTCGATAGCACCAACGGTTCTGGACTTGGTGTAAATGGGTCCAAATTTGACGGAATAAAAAGGTCAAAGTGGCAGATAGGAGTGTCCGATCGGGCCGATTCCACCACCACTGTACTCAGCAGGCCCTGCCGGGTCGTTCGACACGCAGCATGGCAGGGATCGGTGACATAACATGTAGCAGTTTCCCTTCACAGAAGCGTCTGCAGCAGGTGGGTGGAGGAGGAGGCAGCAGAACCAGGCCTTTGGAGCACTGTGTCATCTCCTGGTCCTGATGCTTTGAATCTCCCTCTCTGTCTGTCTGTCTGTCTGTCTGTCACACACACACACACACACACACAGAAGCTGGTCAAGTGCTGTGCAACTGGGATTGCACCTGTCGTCCACAGGAGGGCGCCTAGCTGGGAAGTCCAGTACATTCCATATTAAAGTTGTTGCAAGTGCATTTTTTGTGTAAAAGACAGACACACACACACACACACACACACACACAGTAAGGTCTGAAGTGCAAAATTTGAATTACATTCCTTTGTATCTCTCCCTCTCTCTCTCTCTCTCTCTCTCTCTCTCTCTCTGTCTCTCTGTCTCTCTCTCTGTCAACACACACACACACACACACACTCACACACACCAAAGCACACAGACAGAAGCTGGTCACAACTGCTGTGCAACTGGGATTGAACCAGGGGGGCTCCCTCTGCTGGCTCAATGCGGTACAAAGTGTCAGAAGCTGTTAGATATCTGCTTTTGACAATCAATTGCACCTGTCATCCACAGGAGGGCGCCTAGCTGGGAAGTCCAGTACATTCCATATTAAAGTTGTTGCAAGTGCATTTTTTGTGTAAAAGACACACACACACACACACACACACACACACACACACACACACACACACACACTGTAAGGTCTGAAGTGCAAAATTTGAATTACATTCCTTTGTATCTCTCCCTCTCTCTCTCTCTCTCTCTCTCTGTCTCTCTCTCTGTCTCTCTCTCTCTCTCTCTCTCTCTCTCTGTCAACACACACACACACACACACACACACACACACACACACACACACACACACACTGTAAGGTCTGAAGTGCAAAATTTGAATTACATTCCTTTGTATCTCTCCCTCTCTCTCTCTCTCTCTGTCTCTCTCTCTCTCTCTCTGTCAACACACACACGCACACACACACGCTCAATGGAGTATAAAATAAAGACCGGGGCAGTTCTCTCACTGGAGTCTCTTAGAGTGGAGGCTGCCCTTGCTAGCAAGAAGTTCTGTGTGTTTCTCTTCTCTGAGTCTTTACTGAAGAAGTGTTTTATAACATTTTCCTTAACAACTGACATGTGTTTTTTGTGTAAAAGAGAGAGACACACACACACACACACACACACACACACACACACACACACACACACACTCACACTCAGCGGCTCAGAGATGAGGGAAAAACAACAGAAATCAGGATAGATTTTAATGTCAGGAGATGCCCTGTGATGCTGGGGCCATTGTGTAAGATTGGAATGTGTACCAGTGGCTGGTGGGTGGTCCTTGAAGGTCCCGGGAGGAGGCGGCGAGGAGGCAGCGGGTGGCTGGGCTTCGGCCTTGGCCCAGGAACGTCATTTATTCTGCGTGGTGCCGCGTGTGCCCTGTGCAGCTTCGATGTGTGCGGCTGACGCTCTGTGGTTCCTGTTCCTGTCATAAAAGGCCCTGTACAAGGGGATAAGAAATGCATCATTGGTTACCAAAATAAAACAGTGTCTTTCTGCCTGTGTCATTCTGTTTGGTTTCTTTGAGCGTTTGTTTCTTAAATACACAGCAAGTGTCACTCTCTCTCTCTCTCTCTCTGTCACACACACACACACACACACACACCAAAGCACACACACCAAAGCGCGCACACACACACACACACACACACACACCAAAGCGCGCACACACACACACACACACACACACACACAGACACAGACACTGTGAGGTTTGCAGTGCAAAATTTGAATTTTAGTGCATGGTGATTTGTCTCCCTCCAGTGGCCCACGGCAGGTATGATGAGGCTTAAATGATAGGTTATGGGGAAAAAGCCAGGAGAGGATGGGACAAAAGTGGAATAACTGAAAAAGTAAGAGGTGTAGAGGGCTGATGTTGGTGTCTAGGTGGGGGTTTTGGTGGGTGCCGGACGCTGTGGCGAAGAGGCCACGCCGATGGCTTCTTCGGTTCTGGAGATATGGCGAATCGGACCAAAAAGGATGGGACAAAACGGTCCCAGTCGGAGAAAGGAAGGTGCAGAGGGCCTGGGTCCACCACCACTGTACTCAGCAGGCCCTGCCGGGTCGTTCGACACGCAGCATGGCAGGGATCGGTGACATAACATGTAGCAGTTTCCCTTCACAGAAGCGTCTGCAGCAGGTGGGTGGAGGAGGAGGCAGCAGAACCAGGCCTTTGGAGCACTGTGTCATCTCCTGGTCCTGATGCTTTGAATCTCCCTCTCTGTCTGTCTGTCTGTCTGTCTGTCACACACACACACACACACACACACACACACACACACACACACACACACACACACACACACACACACACAGAAGCTGGTCAAGTGCTGTGCAACTGGGATTGCACCTGTCGTCCACAGGAGGGCGCCTAGCTGGGAAGTCCAGTACATTCCATATTAAAGTTGTTGCAAGTGCATTTTTTGTGTAAAAGACAGACACACACACACACACACACACACACACACACACACACACTGTAAGGTCTGAAGTGCAAAATTTGAATTACATTCCTTTGTATCTCTCCCTCTCTCTCTCTCTCTCTCTCTCTCTGTCTCTCTCTCTCTCTCTCTCTCTCTGTCAACACACACACACACACACACACACACACACACTCAATGGAGTATAAAATAAAGACCGGGGCAGTTCTCTCACTGGAGTCTCTTAGAGTGGAGGCTGCCCTTGCTAGCAAGAAGTTCTGTGTGTTTCTCTTCTCTGAGTCTTTACTGAAGAAGTGTTTTATAACATTTTCCTTAACAACTGACATGTGTTTTTTGTGTAAAAGAGAGAGAGACACACACACACACACACACACACACACACACACACACACACACACACACACACTCACACTCACAGGCTCAGAGATGAGGGAAAAACAACAGAAATCAGGATAGATTTTAATGTCAGGAGATGCCCTGTGATGCTGGGGCCATTGTGTAAGATTGGAATGTGTACCAGTGGCTGGTGGGTGGTCCTTGAAGGTCCCGGGAGGAGGCGGCGAGGAGGCAGCGGGTGGCTGGGCTTGAGCTGTGGATCAGGGACGTCATTAATTCTGCCTGGTGCTGCGTGTGCCCTGTGCAGCTTGGATGTCTGCCGCTGACGCTCTGTGGTTCCTGTTCTGCTGATCTCCTGGTCCACACACGGCTTCAGGGTGTACTGTACAAGGGGAGAAGAAATGCATCATTGGTTACCAAAATAAAACAGTGTCTTTCTGCCTGTGTCATTCTGTTTGGTTTCTTTGAGCGTTTGTTTCTTAAATACACAGCAAGTGTCACTCTCTCTCTCTCTCTGTCACACACACACACACACACACACACACACACACACACACACAGACACTGTGAGGTCTGCAGTTCAAAATTTGAATCTCAGAGCTTGGTGTTTTTGTCTCCCTCCAGTGGACAAATGCAGGTATGATGAGGGTTGGTTAGGTTAGGGGGTAATAGCCAGAGCTTGACGGAATAAAATGGAATAACTGGGAAAGTAAGTGTCGTAGAGGGATGAAAGTGGTGTCTACGGGGGGGTTTCGGGGTGCTCCGGACACCCTGGTGAAGACCCCATGTCGATAGCACCAACGGTTCTGGACTTGGTGTAAATGGGTCCAAATTTGACGGAATAAAAAGGTCAAAGTGGCAGATAGGAGTGTCCGATCGGGCCGATTCCACCACCACTGTACTCAGCAGGCCCTGCCGGGTCGTTCGACACGCAGCATGGCAGGGATCGGTGACATAACATGTAGCAGTTTCCCTTCACAGAAGCGTCTGCAGCAGGTGGGTGGAGGAGGAGGCAGCAGAACCAGGCCTTTGGAGCACTGTGTCATCTCCTGGTCCTGATGCTTTGAATCTCCCTCTCTGTCTGTCTGTCTGTCTGTCTGTCACACACACACACACACACACACAGAAGCTGGTCAAGTGCTGTGCAACTGGGATTGCACCTGTCGTCCACAGGAGGGCGCCTAGCTGGGAAGTCCAGTACATTCCATATTAAAGTTGTTGCAAGTGCATTTTTTGTGTAAAAGACAGACACACACACACACACACACACACACACACACACACACACACACACAGTAAGGTCTGAAGTGCAAAATTTGAATTACATTCCTTTGTATCTCTCCCTCTCTCTCTCTCTCTCTCTCTGTCTCTCTCTCTCTGTCAACACACACACACACACACACTCACACACACCAAAGCACACAGACAGAAGCTGGTCACAACTGCTGTGCAACTGGGATTGAACCAGGGGGGCTCCCTCTGCTGGCTCAATGCGGTACAAAGTGTCAGAAGCTGTTAGATATCTGCTTTTGACAATCAATTGCACCTGTCATCCACAGGAGGGCGCCTAGCTGGGAAGTCCAGTACATTCCATATTAAAGTTGTTGCAAGTGCATTTTTTGTGTAAAAGACAGACACACACACACACACACACACACACACACACACACACACTGTAAGGTCTGAAGTGCAAAATTTGAATTACATTCCTTTGTATCTCTCCCTCTCTCTCTCTCTCTCTCTCTCTCTCTCTCTGTCTCTCTCTCTCTCTCTCTCTCTCTCTCTGTCAACACACACACACACACACACACACACACACACACACACACACACACACACACTGTAAGGTCTGAAGTGCAAAATTTGAATTACATTCCTTTGTATCTCTCCCTCTCTCTCTCTCTCTCTGTCTCTCTCTCTCTCTCTCTGTCAACACACACACGCACACACACACGCTCAATGGAGTATAAAATAAAGACCGGGGCAGTTCTCTCACTGGAGTCTCTTAGAGTGGAGGCTGCCCTTGCTAGCAAGAAGTTCTGTGTGTTTCTCTTCTCTGAGTCTTTACTGAAGAAGTGTTTTATAACATTTTCCTTAACAACTGACATGTGTTTTTTGTGTAAAAGAGAGAGACACACACACACACACACACACACACACACACACACACACACACACACACACTCACACTCAGCGGCTCAGAGATGAGGGAAAAACAACAGAAATCAGGATAGATTTTAATGTCAGGAGATGCCCTGTGATGCTGGGGCCATTGTGTAAGATTGGAATGTGTACCAGTGGCTGGTGGGTGGTCCTTGAAGGTCCCGGGAGGAGGCGGCGAGGAGGCAGCGGGTGGCTGGGCTTCGGCCTTGGCCCAGGAACGTCATTTATTCTGCGTGGTGCCGCGTGTGCCCTGTGCAGCTTCGATGTGTGCGGCTGACGCTCTGTGGTTCCTGTTCCTGTCATAAAAGGCCCTGTACAAGGGGATAAGAAATGCATCATTGGTTACCAAAATAAAACAGTGTCTTTCTGCCTGTGTCATTCTGTTTGGTTTCTTTGAGCGTTTGTTTCTTAAATACACAGCAAGTGTCACTCTCTCTCTCTCTCTCTCTGTCACACACACACACACACACACACACACACCAAAGCACACACACCAAAGCGCGCACACACACACACACACACACACACACACACACCAAAGCGCGCACACACACACACACACACACACACACACAGACACAGACACTGTGAGGTTTGCAGTGCAAAATTTGAATTTTAGTGCATGGTGATTTGTCTCCCTCCAGTGGCCCACGGCAGGTATGATGAGGCTTAAATGATAGGATAGGTTATGGGGAAAAAGCCAGGAGAGGATGGGACAAAAGTGGAATAACTGAAAAAGTAAGAGGTGTAGAGGGCTGATGTTGGTGTCTAGGTGGGGGTTTTGGTGGGTGCCGGACGCTGTGGCGAAGAGGCCACGCCGATGGCTTCTTCGGTTCTGGAGATATGGCGAATCGGACCAAAAAGGATGGGACAAAACGGTCCCAGTCGGAGAAAGGAAGGTGCAGAGGGCCTGGGTCCACCACCACTGTACTCAGCAGGCCCTGCCGGGTCGTTCGACACGCAGCATGGCAGGGATCGGTGACATAACATGTAGCAGTTTCCCTTCACAGAAGCGTCTGCAGCAGGTGGGTGGAGGAGGAGGCAGCAGAACCAGGCCTTTGGAGCACTGTGTCATCTCCTGGTCCTGATGCTTTGAATCTCCCTCTCTGTCTGTCTGTCTGTCTGTCTGTCTGTCACACACACACACACACACACACACACACACACACACACACACACACACACACACAGAAGCTGGTCAAGTGCTGTGCAACTGGGATTGCACCTGTCGTCCACAGGAGGGCGCCTAGCTGGGAAGTCCAGTACATTCCATATTAAAGTTGTTGCAAGTGCATTTTTTGTGTAAAAGACAGACACACACACACACACACACACACACACACACACACACACACACACAGTAAGGTCTGAAGTGCAAAATTTGAATTACATTCCTTTGTATCTCTCCCTCTCTCTCTCTCTCTCTCTCTCTCTCTCTCTGTCTCTCTCTCTCTCTCTCTGTCAACACACACACACACACACACACACACACACACTCAATGGAGTATAAAATAAAGACCGGGGCAGTTCTCTCACTGGAGTCTCTTAGAGTGGAGGCTGCCCTTGCTAGCAAGAAGTTCTGTGTGTTTCTCTTCTCTGAGTCTTTACTGAAGAAGTGTTTTATAACATTTTCCTTAACAACTGACATGTGTTTTTTGTGTAAAAGAGAGAGAGACACACACACACACACACACACACACACACACACACACACACACACACACACACACACTCACACTCACAGGCTCAGAGATGAGGGAAAAACAACAGAAATCAGGATAGATTTTAATGTCAGGAGATGCCCTGTGATGCTGGGGCCATTGTGTAAGATTGGAATGTGTACCAGTGGCTGGTGGGTGGTCCTTGAAGGTCCCGGGAGGAGGCGGCGAGGAGGCAGCGGGTGGCTGGGCTTGAGCTGTGGATCAGGGACGTCATTAATTCTGCCTGGTGCTGCGTGTGCCCTGTGCAGCTTGGATGTCTGCCGCTGACGCTCTGTGGTTCCTGTTCTGCTGATCTCCTGGTCCACACACGGCTTCAGGGTGTACTGTACAAGGGGAGAAGAAATGCATCATTGGTTACCAAAATAAAACAGTGTCTTTCTGCCTGTGTCATTCTGTTTGGTTTCTTTGAGCGTTTGTTTCTTAAATACACAGCAAGTGTCACTCTCTCTCTCTCTCTGTCACACACACACACACACACACACACACACACACACACACACACAGACACTGTGAGGTCTGCAGTTCAAAATTTGAATCTCAGAGCTTGGTGTTTTTGTCTCCCTCCAGTGGACAAATGCAGGTATGATGAGGGTTGGTTAGGTTAGGGGGTAATAGCCAGAGCTTGACGGAATAAAATGGAATAACTGGGAAAGTAAGTGTCGTAGAGGGATGAAAGTGGTGTCTACGGGGGGGTTTCGGGGTGCTCCGGACACCCTGGTGAAGACCCCATGTCGATAGCACCAACGGTTCTGGACTTGGTGTAAATGGGTCCAAATTTGACGGAATAAAAAGGTCAAAGTGGCAGATAGGAGTGTCCGATCGGGCCGATTCCACCACCACTGTACTCAGCAGGCCCTGCCGGGTCGTTCGACACGCAGCATGGCAGGGATCGGTGACATAACATGTAGCAGTTTCCCTTCACAGAAGCGTCTGCAGCAGGTGGGTGGAGGAGGAGGCAGCAGAACCAGGCCTTTGGAGCACTGTGTCATCTCCTGGTCCTGATGCTTTGAATCTCCCTCTCTGTCTGTCTGTCTGTCTGTCTGTCACACACACACACACACACACACAGAAGCTGGTCAAGTGCTGTGCAACTGGGATTGCACCTGTCGTCCACAGGAGGGCGCCTAGCTGGGAAGTCCAGTACATTCCATATTAAAGTTGTTGCAAGTGCATTTTTTGTGTAAAAGACAGACACACACACACACACACACACACACACACACACACACACACACACACACACACACACACACACAGTAAGGTCTGAAGTGCAAAATTTGAATTACATTCCTTTGTATCTCTCCCTCTCTCTCTCTCTCTCTCTCTCTCTCTCTCTGTCTCTCTCTCTCTCTCTCTGTCAACACACACACACACACACACACTCACACACACCAAAGCACACAGACAGAAGCTGGTCACAACTGCTGTGCAACTGGGATTGAACCAGGGGGGCTCCCTCTGCTGGCTCAATGCGGTACAAAGTGTCAGAAGCTGTTAGATATCTGCTTTTGACAATCAATTGCACCTGTCATCCACAGGAGGGCGCCTAGCTGGGAAGTCCAGTACATTCCATATTAAAGTTGTTGCAAGTGCATTTTTTGTGTAAAAGACAGACACACACACACACACACACACACACACACACACACACACACTGTAAGGTCTGAAGTGCAAAATTTGAATTACATTCCTTTGTATCTCTCCCTCTCTCTCTCTCTCTCTCTCTCTCTGTCTCTCTCTCTCTCTCTCTCTCTCTGTCAACACACACACACACACACACACACACACACACACTCAATGGAGTATAAAATAAAGACCGGGGCAGTTCTCTCACTGGAGTCTCTTAGAGTGGAGGCTGCCCTTGCTAGCAAGAAGTTCTGTGTGTTTCTCTTCTCTGAGTCTTTACTGAAGAAGTGTTTTATAACATTTTCCTTAACAACTGACATGTGTTTTTTGTGTAAAAGAGAGAGAGACACACACACACACACACACACACACACTCACACTCACAGGCTCAGAGATGAGGGAAAAACAACAGAAATCAGGATAGATTTTAATGTCAGGAGATGCCCTGTGATGCTGGGGCCATTGTGTAAGATTGGAATGTGTACCAGTGGCTGGTGGGTGGTCCTTGAAGGTCCCGGGAGGAGGCGGCGAGGAGGCAGCGGGTGGCTGGGCTTGAGCTGTGGATCAGGGACGTCATTAATTCTGCCTGGTGCTGCGTGTGCCCTGTGCAGCTTGGATGTCTGCCGCTGACGCTCTGTGGTTCCTGTTCTGCTGATCTCCTGGTCCACACACGGCTTCAGGGTGCACTGTACAAGCGGAGAAGAAATGCATCATTGGTTACCAAAATAAAACAGTGTCTTTCTGCCTGTGTCATTCTGTTTGGTTTCTTTGAGCGTTTGTTTCTTAAATACACAGCAAGTGTCACTCTCTCTCTCTCTCTGTCACACACACACACACACACACACACACACACACACACTGTGAGGTCTGCAGTTCAAAATTTGAATCTCAGAGCTTGGTGTTTTTGTCTCCCTCCAGTGGACAAATGCAGGTATGATGAGGGTTGGTTAGGTTAGGGGGTAATAGCCAGAGCTTGACGGAATAAAATGGAATAACTGGGAAAGTAAGTGTCGTAGAGGGATGAAAGTGGTGTCTACGGTGGGGTTTCGGGGTGCTCCGGACACCCTGGTGAAGACCCCATGTCGATAGCACCAACGGTTCTGGACTTGGTGTAAATGGGTCCAAATTTGACGGAATAAAAAGGTCAAAGTGGCAGATAGGAGTGTCCGATCGGGCCGATTCCACCACCACTGTACTCAGCAGGCCCTGCCGGGTCGTTAGACACGCAGCATGGCAGGGATCGGTGACATAACATGTAGCAGTTTCCCTTCACAGAAGCGTCTGCAGCAGGTGGGTGGAGGAGGAGGCAGCAGAACCAGGCCTTTGGAGCACTGTGTCATCTCCTGGTCCTGATGCTTTGAATCTCCCTCTCTGTCTGTCTGTCTGTCTGTCTGTCACACACACACACACACAGAAGCTGGTCAAGTGCTGTGCAACTGGGATTGCACCTGTCGTCCACAGGAGGGCGCCTAGCTGGGAAGTCCAGTACATTCCATATTAAAGTTGTTGCAAGTGCATTTTTTGTGTAAAAGACAGACACACACACACACACACACACACACACACACACACACACAGTAAGGTCTGAAGTGCAAAATTTGAATTACATTCCTTTGTATCTCTCCCTCTCTCTCTCTCTCTCTCTCTCTCTCTCTGTCTCTCTCTCTCTCTCTCTGTCAACACACACACACACACACACACTCACACACACCAAAGCACACAGACAGAAGCTGGTCACAACTGCTGTGCAACTGGGATTGAACCAGGGGGGCTCCCTCTGCTGGCTCAATGCGGTACAAAGTGTCAGAAGCTGTTAGATATCTGCTTTTGACAATCAATTGCACCTGTCATCCACAGGAGGGCGCCTAGCTGGGAAGTCCAGTACATTCCATATTAAAGTTGTTGCAAGTGCATTTTTTGTGTAAAAGACAGACACACACACACACACACACACACACACACACACACACACACACACTGTAAGGTCTGAAGTGCAAAATTTGAATTACATTCCTTTGTATCTCTCCCTCTCTCTCTCTCTCTCTCTCTCTCTGTCTCTCTCTCTCTCTCTCTCTCTCTGTCAACACACACACACACACACACACACACACACACACACACTCAATGGAGTATAAAATAAAGACCGGGGCAGTTCTCTCACTGGAGTCTCTTAGAGTGGAGGCTGCCCTTGCTAGCAAGAAGTTCTGTGTGTTTCTCTTCTCTGAGTCTTTACTGAAGAAGTGTTTTATAACATTTTCCTTAACAACTGACATGTGTTTTTTGTGTAAAAGAGAGAGAGACACACACACACACACACACACACACACACACACACACACACTCACACTCACAGGCTCAGAGATGAGGGAAAAACAACAGAAATCAGGATAGATTTTAATGTCAGGAGATGCCCTGTGATGCTGGGGCCATTGTGTAAGATTGGAATGTGTACCAGTGGCTGGTGGGTGGTCCTTGAAGGTCCCGGGAGGAGGCGGCGAGGAGGCAGCGGGTGGCTGGGCTTGAGCTGTGGATCAGGGACGTCATTAATTCTGCCTGGTGCTGCGTGTGCCCTGTGCAGCTTGGATGTCTGCCGCTGACGCTCTGTGGTTCCTGTTCTGCTGATCTCCTGGTCCACACACGGCTTCAGGGTGTACTGTACAAGGGGAGAAGAAATGCATCATTGGTTACCAAAATAAAACAGTGTCTTTCTGCCTGTGTCATTCTGTTTGGTTTCTTTGAGCGTTTGTTTCTTAAATACACAGCAAGTGTCACTCTCTCTCTCTCTCTGTCACACACACACACACACACACACACACACACACACACACAGACACTGTGAGGTCTGCAGTTCAAAATTTGAATCTCAGAGCTTGGTGTTTTTGTCTCCCTCCAGTGGACAAATGCAGGTATGATGAGGGTTGGTTAGGTTAGGGGGTAATAGCCAGAGCTTGACGGAATAAAATGGAATAACTGGGAAAGTAAGTGTCGTAGAGGGATGAAAGTGGTGTCTACGGGGGGGTTTCGGGGTGCTCCGGACACCCTGGTGAAGACCCCATGTCGATAGCACCAACGGTTCTGGACTTGGTGTAAATGGGTCCAAATTTGACGGAATAAAAAGGTCAAAGTGGCAGATAGGAGTGTCCGATCGGGCCGATTCCACCACCACTGTACTCAGCAGGCCCTGCCGGGTCGTTCGACACGCAGCATGGCAGGGATCGGTGACATAACATGTAGCAGTTTCCCTTCACAGAAGCGTCTGCAGCAGGTGGGTGGAGGAGGAGGCAGCAGAACCAGGCCTTTGGAGCACTGTGTCATCTCCTGGTCCTGATGCTTTGAATCTCCCTCTCTGTCTGTCTGTCTGTCTGTCTGTCACACACACACACACACACACACAGAAGCTGGTCAAGTGCTGTGCAACTGGGATTGCACCTGTCGTCCACAGGAGGGCGCCTAGCTGGGAAGTCCAGTACATTCCATATTAAAGTTGTTGCAAGTGCATTTTTTGTGTAAAAGACAGACACACACACACACACACACACACACACACACACACACACACACACACACACACACACAGTAAGGTCTGAAGTGCAAAATTTGAATTACATTCCTTTGTATCTCTCCCTCTCTCTCTCTCTCTCTCTCTCTCTCTCTCTGTCTCTCTCTCTCTCTCTCTGTCAACACACACACACACACACACACTCACACACACCAAAGCACACAGACAGAAGCTGGTCACAACTGCTGTGCAACTGGGATTGAACCAGGGGGGCTCCCTCTGCTGGCTCAATGCGGTACAAAGTGTCAGAAGCTGTTAGATATCTGCTTTTGACAATCAATTGCACCTGTCATCCACAGGAGGGCGCCTAGCTGGGAAGTCCAGTACATTCCATATTAAAGTTGTTGCAAGTGCATTTTTTGTGTAAAAGACAGACACACACACACACACACACACACACACACACACACACACACTGTAAGGTCTGAAGTGCAAAATTTGAATTACATTCCTTTGTATCTCTCCCTCTCTCTCTCTCTCTCTCTCTCTCTGTCTCTCTCTCTCTCTCTCTCTCTCTGTCAACACACACACACACACACACACACACACACACACTCAATGGAGTATAAAATAAAGACCGGGGCAGTTCTCTCACTGGAGTCTCTTAGAGTGGAGGCTGCCCTTGCTAGCAAGAAGTTCTGTGTGTTTCTCTTCTCTGAGTCTTTACTGAAGAAGTGTTTTATAACATTTTCCTTAACAACTGACATGTGTTTTTTGTGTAAAAGAGAGAGAGACACACACACACACACACACACACACACTCACACTCACAGGCTCAGAGATGAGGGAAAAACAACAGAAATCAGGATAGATTTTAATGTCAGGAGATGCCCTGTGATGCTGGGGCCATTGTGTAAGATTGGAATGTGTACCAGTGGCTGGTGGGTGGTCCTTGAAGGTCCCGGGAGGAGGCGGCGAGGAGGCAGCGGGTGGCTGGGCTTGAGCTGTGGATCAGGGACGTCATTAATTCTGCCTGGTGCTGCGTGTGCCCTGTGCAGCTTGGATGTCTGCCGCTGACGCTCTGTGGTTCCTGTTCTGCTGATCTCCTGGTCCACACACGGCTTCAGGGTGCACTGTACAAGCGGAGAAGAAATGCATCATTGGTTACCAAAATAAAACAGTGTCTTTCTGCCTGTGTCATTCTGTTTGGTTTCTTTGAGCGTTTGTTTCTTAAATACACAGCAAGTGTCACTCTCTCTCTCTCTCTGTCACACACACACACACACACACACACACACACACACACACACACACACACACACAGACACTGTGAGGTCTGCAGTTCAAAATTTGAATCTCAGAGCTTGGTGTTTTTGTCTCCCTCCAGTGGACAAATGCAGGTATGATGAGGGTTGGTTAGGTTAGGGGGTAATAGCCAGAGCTTGACGGAATAAAATGGAATAACTGGGAAAGTAAGTGTCGTAGAGGGATGAAAGTGGTGTCTACGTGGGGATTTTCTGCCGCTCCGCACGCGCTGGTGAAGACCCCATGTCGATAGCACCAACGGTTCTGGACTTGGTGTAAATGGGTCCAAATTTGACGGAATAAAAAGGTCAAAGTGGCAGATAGGAGTGTCCGATCGGGCCGATTCCACCACCACTGTACTCAGCAGGCCCTGCCGGGTCGTTAGACACGCAGCATGGCAGGGATCGGTGACATAACATGTAGCAGTTTCCCTTCACAGAAGCGTCTGCAGCAGGTGGGTGGAGGAGGAGGCAGCAGAACCAGGCCTTTGGAGCACTGTGTCATCTCCTGGTCCTGATGCTTTGAATCTCCCTCTCTGTCTGTCTGTCTGTCTGTCTGTCTGTCACACACACACACACACACACACACACACACACACAGAAGCTGGTCAAGTGCTGTGCAACTGGGATTGCACCTGTCGTCCACAGGAGGGCGCCTAGCTGGGAAGTCCAGTACATTCCATATTAAAGTTGTTGCAAGTGCATTTTTTGTGTAAAAGACAGACACACACACACACACACACACACACACACACACACACACACAGTAAGGTCTGAAGTGCAAAATTTGAATTACATTCCTTTGTATCTCTCCCTCTCTCTCTCTCTCTCTCTCTCTCTCTGTCAACACACACACACACACACACACACACACACACACACACACACACACACACACACACAGTAAGGTCTGAAGTGCAAAATTTGAATTACATTCCTTTGTATCTCTCCCTCTCTCTCTCTCTCTCTCTCTCTGTCTCTCTCTCTCTCTGTCAACACACACACACACACACACTCACACACACCAAAGCACACAGACAGAAGCTGGTCACAACTGCTGTGCAGCTGGGATTGAACCAGGGGGGCTCCCTCTGCTGGCTCAATGCGGTACAAAGTGTCAGAAGCTGTTAGATATCTGCTTTTGACAATCAATTGCACCTGTCATCCACAGGAGGGCGCCTAGCTGGGAAGTCCAGTACATTCCATATTAAAGTTGTTGGAAGTGCATTTTTTGTGTAAAAGACAGACACACACACACACACACACACACACACACACACACACACACACACACACACAGTAAGGTCTGAAGTGCAAAATTTGAATTACATTCCTTTGTATCTCTCCCTCTCTCTCTCTCTCTCTCTCTGTCTCTCTCTCTCTGTCAACACACACACACACACACACACACACACACACACACACACACACACACACA